>NW_022631030.1:959590-966113 GCF_010015895.1 Lontra canadensis
GGGGGGGGGGGGCGGGGGAGAGTAGGGAAGAGCTCCTTCAGTGGCCAATAAATTAAAGAGCTATTACAGAAAGTACCTGAGTCTGATTTGACCTTTGTTCTCTTCACTTTACTATCAGCTTCAAGGCTCTGAATAGCCCTGGCATTGAAGATATGAAAGAACAATGGAATCCAAGTCCTTCCTCTTACAAGGGAGAAAAATGTCTGTTGGAAAAATCTACTGAGCAGCGGAATTGTATGCACTGGTACACAACAAAATCCGCAGAGCGGGAAGTTCTAAGAGAACGTACAGCTTGGATGGAATGTGTCTTCCCGGGTGGCTATTTCTACTCCGCAAGATAGCATAAATGGTAAGAAACCCAAGCCCTGCCCCAGAGATGGAACGGAAATCTCTAGCACATTACTGAACACATAATTCTGAGCTGGTTCAATCTTTTCATGACTTGAGAAGGAAAGTCTTTTCCTTTGTTCTTTTCCTGTTTCGGGGGACCTGGGGGAAGAAAGCTAGGCCCAGAGAGGGGAAGCATGAGGACGGGGCCAGATTCTCTCTGGACTTAAGAAGCTAACACCATTCTAAATTACATCATCAAACCGCATCTGCCAAAATCTGCCAGTTTTTGTCTTCTGACTTATTCTGAATATTTCTACAAAAACAAATCTTGACTGTGGAATGCTTTCTTAATCCAATCCAAAAGCTCGTGGATAACCAGCTGTTTGGCAGAAGAGAGAAGCAGAAGACATGGGAATACGCCAATATTACAATAGGCAAGCCCATATCCCCCAAATCCCCTTTCATCAGAAAATGTTTAACTCCCAAGTCTTCACCAGACCAAAATGAAAACTTTGAAGTTGGAACACAGAGGAGCCTAAAAAATAAATAAAACCCATCTCGCCAGCTTGCTTTCCTGCAAAAATATTTTCCTACCACGAATTTCATCTCTTACCATAAAGACAGTAACTGTAACCACAAGTTATGTGTAGATATCACACTCAACTCATCGTCGGGGCTGAGGAAAGGCAAGCGTTTGAGGAAATTTTTCTACTCTCCATCAAAAGAAATGTGTAACAGGAAAACAAAACCAGGAGGCTCTCCACGAAATACACAGCTCCGAGGCTCCACGTGAAAGGAAATAGGGCTGCTGAAGACTCGGGGATGCCTGGCTGCTGAGCAAATGTATTTTAGCATATTAGTTGTCACAGCGAGTCAGACGGATTGCAGAGCACAGTTCTGTTTTGACATCTGGCCCATAACAAAATTACTATTGATCTGTTGTGAGCTTCCAGCAAAACAGTATAACCTAGTCTCAGAACAAAGAATCATCCACTAAGTAACAGGCAATAATCATCCTTTATTTGCGCCTTTGGTCCAAAATCACCTCTTTGCTGGTGTTCTGCTTGCTTCATTTGGGGATGAGCTTCCTATTCCTGAAGAGAAGGGTCCAGACTTTTATTATTTTTTTTTTTAAGTGAATTTTACCAGTACAGGATTAATTCTGTCTTTCAGGAGGCTGGTAGGATGCTGACATCTACCTTGAGTACACACTTTGGTTTGCTGCAGATTCTAGAAACTGACAGGACAAGCATTATTTTCCAACATCTGTTCTACAGCAAGTAGAAAAAAGACGGTGAAACAAATCAGACAGTCAGAACTCTTCATGGAGGTTTGGGAGGGGTGAAAGAAAAAAGCGAGAACAACAACAACAAAAAACCCAAAACCAAACCATCAGCCTATGTCCAATATATTTTCACAGCTCAAAAAAAATTATATAGAGAAGCACCACTCACCAATGACACCACTTTCATAAAAAGGATCATTTAGGAGTTTTAGTGGGCTGTATTTTTCGATGATGCTAATAAACTATGAGAGAATGTTAACATAATGCAGCTTGTTTCCAAGAACCAAGCTCCTCTTCTAGCACAGTTCAGCGGGATTTTTGCTGTCCAGACTAGTAGACACCCTCGTCGTTTCGAGCCTGGGCCATAGGCGCCCCCCAAATACTAGCCTGCCTTCTTTTTAGAACAAAGTTGTATTAACCAAGAAGCAATCTGATGGCTTCTTTTGCCTGCATCAGTCAAAAGGAGACAAACAGTATAGATCAAGTACATCTGTGCTCTTGAATGTGCCATTGATTTGTTGCATGTGTGGTTAAATCCTGTCAAGCAGTATTAAAAGTGAAGCATTATCATCAGAGCACCCACTCTGAGAAGCCTGCAGTGAGTCAGTGGGTCTCCTACCTGCCATGCAAAGCAGCTATGAAAAAGACTTTTCAAACCTATAATCAATGAGCCCCATCTCTACTTCCAGCGAGGGGCTCGGTAAAAATGACTTCTTAATGAAAGGCTAACCAGGTGTTGTTACCACTAAAGACAGAACTGGCCAAGAGGTAAAGGAATGAGGTGGAGGGGGAAAAAAATGGGGAGGGGGGTGCAGGGGAGGTGCATAAGGAAGAAGATCACGTTCCCAAATTTTATAGCTACCCATCTGGGATGTTTTAGGGATGGCCTTGGATGCAGGAACGAGGTGGAAACTGCTCGTTACTGCCCACCTCTTTTCCTTCTCCATCCTCCCCTCGTTGGCCTGCAGATCGCCGATTTGTATAGATTAATAAGCTAAAGCACGCACATCTCTATTCATGGTCTCAGAGGATGTAGTCGGATGACAGACTGCAGCTGAAAAGGACCAATGCTTTAACGAAAGTTTTGCAGAATGTCCACATGCTGACCTCAGCAATATTAAAGGCATACAATTATTATGCAAAGTCATGAGTGTACACTCATTCCAGAGTTATCTATGGGAAATTGTCAGATCAACTTTAGTGACAAAGCGCAGCCAAGTGGTGTTTTGAGAGGGGGAATCCATAACACTCCAGGAGCACAGAAGGTCTTTTAATAATATCTGCACTGAGAACATGAACAATTGCTCATTTTTTCTGGTTTATTTTTTCCCATCAAAGCACGGGAGTAGGGTTCTGAATTTCTAAAGCAAATCAGACTTTTAATAAATTCGGTTATGCCTTTATTATAGGTTAGTAATTTAAAAAAAAAAAATCTGTTTCCTATATTAACACCTCCACAAGTGCAGCTGCACAACTGGCAAAAACTAGAAAACGCAGGGAACATTTATCCTGAATTTGCCAATGCAGGTCCCTTTTCAAATCCTCTACCCCTTTGTATTCAGAAATCACTGAAATGCTCCAGAAATTCACATGTTTTACTGTCCAAACTCTACTTGTAAGATTCCCATCCATACTTGGTCTTGGCAAAATAAATATGGCATGAGCTTTTTCTCTTTTCCCCATCATCTTTCATGCTCTCATTTGGGTTCCGAATATGTAATCACTGTACCAACATGGTCAACAGCAGCCATCTCAGCTCCTGACAGAGGCTCTCCCTACCCTACCACACAGAATATACTCCTTGTTGAAGTGTCCGTCTTCTCACTGGACTCTAAGCTTTTGAGGAAAGGGATCCTACCTGTCCCGTTAACCACTGTTTCCCAAAGGTGCCGAGCCCATGACGGGTGTTCAATAAATACTCGTGAAAATCTTGAATGAAAAATAAATCAAATACAAAGAAATTAAGCCCTCTACCCAGGAAAATCTCAATGAAATAAATGCAATATAGTCCTCTGCTGCTGTAGAAACATGAACTGCCCTCTTCCCATGCAAATGTCCATGTACTTGACTCCAGGCAGAAAGCAAAAGCAGAATCTGCAGGGAACACCACCTGCTCCAGAATAAGGTTCGGTGGGATCAGGTTCGGCGGGATCAGGAGGTCACAATCTGCATAATGATCCCACTGACTCAGGTTCTAGAAGTTTCCCTTCAGAGCTTCTGAGAAAACTGTGGACACTAAGTGACCCTTTGGCTTTCATTCTTCAAGTACAATAACCAACGTCAGGTTTAGTTCAAGATTTGGTCAGTCAGTGCTCTTAGAAATATGGAATTGGAGTAGGCCTTTCTTCTGGGGGAAAAAAAGTGGCTTACTTCAAGTGAGTTTAGCCCCTGCGTTCTCAGTTCTGGCCCTGCAGGCACAGAAATCATACACATACACACTGGCTGAGGGTTTCTCCCGTTGCATGCGGAGGGTAGGATGTATTGTACCTTCCAGGGAGATGGGGCATGCCAATTAAACTAAGGATTTGTGCCCCAGTGCCTGGAACATTTGACCATTTGAATATAAAATGGATAAAGCTTAGAGATATTGAATATACCATTAGACAAAAACAAGGTTAAAAAAACTAAAACACTGTCTGATTTCTACCAAGACATTTAATAGTTTTGACTCCTATAAGGAGCTGTAGAAATACTGGAGAAACAATCAAGCTTGGGGACAGTGGGTGAATTTTCATCAGGACATTAAAGTACAGGTGAGGGATTTCTTTTCTTTTCTTTTTTTTTTTTGGAGAAAATTGCTGATTTTATTATTAAAGTTGTGGACATGACCAAATTTTATAGAAAGGGAGCAAGATACTGACACTCGTTCATACCAACCACCCGGATGCCACAGGCTAAGATTTTCAGAAAGAAATATGGGCACTGAAATCAAAGACAGGTTGCTCTGGGTCACCATGAGCATCCCTCTCGTTATTCTGTACTCCCCAAATTATGAGAAAGCACCACTGGGAACTCTGACAGTCCTGATGGCTTCCACTGATCTTAAGTTCAACAAGCAACCAGTAAGTGGAGCACCCTGAAAGTTACACCCATAGAAACCAACAAGAGCACGGAGTGTTACCCCCACCCTAAGCTGCTGGTAATAGGTTACTGAATGTACATTGTTTCTAAGAGCTGGGCATTGTAGTAGGAACCCAAAATTCTATAATCCATTAGGATCTGAACCCCACCTTCACAGAATTCAGTTGAGCACGGAGCTGGGTGAACAAATAGGAAACCAGAAAAGTCTAATAAAGTGTATGCACAGTATAGGGTGGTGAGAGGCACGTGCCAAGTGGGGAGGCATAGGGAGGGGTACGTAACCTGGAGAGATCGTTGGAACCCTACCTGGGTATTAAAGGGTCGGGGAAACAATGTTAGGAACAGCTGGACAGAGGAACTGACTTTTGAGCTGAATGATTCAATGATTAGGATGTCAAGGAAGGGTCAGGGTACAGCATAGGACAAAGGCATAGAGATGTTAAAGCATTCGATATATAAGGGAACTCAAAACAAGACTGCACAGGGGGCCTGGGTGGCTTAGCAGGCTAAGCGCCTGACTCTTGATTTCAGTTCAGGTCATGATCTCGAGGTTGGGAGGTCAGGCCCAGAGTTGGGCTCCTTGCTCAGCCGGGAGTCTGCTTGAGATTCTCTTTCTCTCTCCCTCCCTCCCTCAGACCCTCCCTAGGCTCACTCTAAAATAAAGTAAATCATTAAAAAAAAAACCAACAACTAAGATTGCACAGTCATGGATGCCACACTAAATGGACAGCGACAAACAAGGATTAGACTGTGGGCTACAAGGCACGAGACCAATGAGTGCACGTGACAAAGGATAATAAAAGAAAAATCATTCTGTTACAGCTACCTAAATGGGAAAAGGCCTACTTCAAAGCTTCATGCAACTACAGTGTGTGGTCTTCCAACTCTGCAATTCTGTGACTCACCAATTCCAAATCCCAACACCCACCCCCACCCCCACGAAAGGCCACAAGAAAAGGTCAGTTATACACAAGAGAACAGACAGAATACCACCATGTCTCCATCAGCACAGGGACACTAGCCAAATCCAAGAGTTCCTCCTCCCAGGGAAAGAACTGATGCAGCCTTCAGACCAGATACCTACCACGAGCAATGATTTAGGACAGGTTAGCAATCGCGTACACACGTTCCATCGAATTCACTCCTCCTGTAACTAGTAAGGAAAAGAAGGCAGGAAAAACGTTTCCAAAGCGCTCCCTGCTTTGCTGTCCGCCCATCCAGACTCAGATGTTCATATTCACAATACGCAGCCTGTCTAAAAAAAAGTAACCTCCTATTACGGCAACTCAGACGAAGGGCCTTTGGCAGCTTCCGAAGCAGGAGGTTACAGCATCAACAAGGCTAAGTGCAGCTGTTTCGCCTAGCACCCCTGAGGACAAGCTCCAGGATCTCACACCTTGCACTTCACAAGGCTCCAAGCCAAAAGAGCCCTTCCATCAGCATGTTTAGAAGCTTACTTGCATTTTCTAACGTGAGCAGCATCACATGACAGTTTTACAAGCAGATCCGAGAGGGTATCGTTTCTCCTCCAAGCATATCCCACGGCATACAGCTGGAAAAGATGTTGCTTGTTGCTCCTAAGACACTCCAGGACCTCTTCTATGGAGAGCTAAGTTTAACCACTCTGATGCTGAAGTCAACCAGATAAAACATGCTCTGGCTCTGAGCCAAAGGCTCCTAAGCATTTCCTCATCAGCTGGATGAAGGGGAAGGGATTTGAACACCAAGAGGGGAAAAAAAAAAAAAAAAAAAAAAAAAAAAAAACAAAAAGGGAGAAAGAAACCCTAAGCCCCAAACCATAAACCGCCTTTCACTAAAAGCAAAAAA
>NW_022631030.1:966213-1246271 GCF_010015895.1 Lontra canadensis
GGGAAAAAAAAAAAAAAAAAAAAAAAAAAAAAAGTCCATACGGAGAGATGCAACCAGTAGGCCTCATCCATTAACCAGCTTCTCTCAAAGCCAAACAATCTGGCCATCCCCACCACCACCACCACTTTCTAGATCATTTATGCATGGAAAATGCATAACGCTGATGTTTTTGATAATACAAGTAACAGTGGATTGTGCAGTCGGAGCACAAAAGCCCAGAGCCTTAGAACTTGGAATCTTCTCCAGACCTCTCTTGCTTTGGAAGCCAGAAGGTGATGGTTCTGGTCCCAGCTAGGCCTCTCTCTGGAGTTCTTAGTACCTGGCAAATCATCAGTAACCTTCGATCTCAATTTCTCTCACCTGTAAAATTCAAAGGCTACCTACCTGCCACATGCAAACATTTTCTAGATGGAATAAAAATGATTAAACACATGGTCATAAGGGGTTTTAAGTGTTCTCAGTAAGTAGTGGGCCTCAGCATTGAAGAATTATGAAGATCCCCCAAAAGGGTGGGGGGGGGCATTTAATTAGTTTTCAAAAAATATTTCTTACAAATCCAGTATGTATCAAGCATTTTCTTTCTTTCTTTCTTTTTTTTTTTTTTTAAGATTTTATTTGGTTATTTGACTGAGGGAGATACAGCACAAGCAAGGGGAGCAGCCGCAGAGGGAGAGGGAGAAGCAGGGTCCCCACTGAACAAGGAGCATGATGCAGAGCTTGATCCCAGGACCCTAGGATCATGACCTGAACTGAAGGCAGACGCTTAACTGACTGAGCCACCCAGGCACCCCCAGTACCAAACACATTGCTAAGTTTGGGGAAGCAAAGATGAAATAGCCAAATAGGAAGGCACCCATAGTCCTCAGATTCCAGATCACTGGGGAACATGGTAATGATATCAATTAAGTTATAACATAGTAAGAGCTATAGTAAAAGAATGGCCAGAATGTGATAGGAGCAGAGAAGGGAGTACCCCATTTTTCTCTATCACATCAAGGTAGGAGATAAGCGGTAGTTGGTTGGGTTTTATGTCCAAATTCTATTTCTTACAAGTCACATTCTTTTTTTTTTTTTAAGATTTTATTTATTTGACAGAGAGAAACACAGAGAGGGAACACAAGCAGAGGGAATGGGAGAAGGAGAGGCAGGCTTCCCACCTAGCAGGGAGCCTGATGCGGGGCTCGAACCCAGGACCCTGGGATCATGACCTGAGCCGAAGGCAGACGCTTAACAACTGAGCCACCCAGGTGCCCCACAAGTTACATTCTATAATCCGGATGAACACAGTCAGTAGCCAATGTTAGGACCATCAATGTAGCTCCAGTTGGAATTAAAGAAACATCGCTCCATGCAATTCTAGTAATCGAAAAACATAAAAAGATGAAAAGGAGTACAGCCACTAGCCAAACTCAAAGGTAAATACCAACCAACACTGAATGATAAAAACAAAATTCATTTGAAAAAAAAAAAAAAAAAAAAAGGGGGCATGCCAGAAGAAATCAGTAAAGAGTTAATAAAGCCTTCTACAAACTTAAGAGAAAAAATATCTCTATAAAAACATACATGTAATAAGGCTACAGATCATTGGTTAGCTGCCAGAAAAATGATGGAATATGGTATAGTTTACTTATTTCTTTTTAATGGCTCCAACATTCCACCTGAAAAATTGGTCCCGGAGCTGTATAATTGGGGATAAAAATTAAATGACAGTTTCCATTTGTCATGATGAAAGCTGATCACTTGTGTTTTTTCATTTATCCACACTGACTAAAGTGGTTCCTAAAGTCTACCAAGCCAATCTTTTTCCTAACAGCGAAAATAATGCTGTTACGAAAATAAAGGGAGAAATGGAATAAGGTCTTGGCATCTGCACACACACCTCATGCAGGTTCCCTACTCCTTGGGTCTCTACCTCCAAATAGTCTCAAGGTGGGAGCCAGATGACAAGTTCTGGGGTCCCATTAATATCATCTGACAATAAGTCATCGGACCCATTTTTTTAAATTTATCAATACTGTGAAATTACTACTCTATCACATTAACAATGGAAAATCCATTCCTCTTCATCTTCCCCCATGCGGCTTAAATGGCAAAGATGAGGTCAGTAAAGGGGGAAAACAAAACCCTAGATCCTGTGTAGGGAAGGTGGGAGTCCAGGGAACTACAGGTGGTCATGGGGGTTCTATTCCTGGGGACAGGGATAGGCAGGGAGAGGTGAGGCTAATTGAAGCATGGAAGAGGACCGGTAATGACTACAAGAGATCGTGGCGTCAAAGACACTTTTAATCTTAAAAACATAGAAGCTCCCTGTGTTTGGCTTTTGCTCATTCTGACCTCAGAGATTATTTGGAAGGGGGAAGGCAATCTCCCGAAAACATACTCAAAGGCTTAAAAATAAATTTCTGTCAAGCTGCCTTGAACTGTATACCTTCCCTTTCATTCTCCATCGGGCTGGTTTGAGTTGGATTAGATTTTTGTCATGACCTCTGGTGAAGGGATCCAAAGCAAGAGTGGAACCAAGTGATACAACACAGGAGGGAAGAGCCCGGCTCTTCCTCTCACCAGCTGCCATGACACAGGGCAATGACTTGGCACATCAGTGCCTCAGTTTCTCAGTTTCCAGACAACAGAGATTCTAAAACAATTATGAGTATTCAAGGAATCCGTATGTGTAAGTCGCTTGGAATAATGACTAGCCCATAGTGAATCTTTAATGATGTCAGTACGATGACCATTACTCCATGTAGTCATGGTTAAAGAATCCTATAGTCAGACGTAAAATCACTAACAGGAAACTAAATAAAATTATAAAAGTACTGCTTGAAGACAGAAGAATATGGGCAATCACACTTATACAGCTCTGGGGTGATTATTCATATCAAAGTATTTACTTTATCAAGACTCCACTTGGAAAAGACTCCCAGTGGTTGTAAGCATTTCAGTTCCAAGTGGTGGGATTACGGAATGCCTGTCCTATCAAAAACTACCAGCAATTCAAGGATGACTAAGACAGGGCCCCTGCCCTCCAGGAACTTAGAATTTGCTATCATTTTTGGAGCACCTGCTCTGTGCCAAGAACCATACAAAATGCTTTACACGTATGGTTTCTCTTGCTCACACACCAACGCCATGGGCCAGGCATCCTCAGTCCCATTATACAAAGTAAAAAGCTAGGACACAGAAGGGTGCATGGCTTCGTTATTATGAAACAGCTAAGATGTAATGCTGAGAAGCTAAGCCCTGTGGGGCTGCCTTCAAAGCCATATTTCCACTAGTCCATCACACCGTCCTCCATTTATTTGTAACTCATCAACTACTTGCCAGGGACAGGATCGGCCAACCGAAAGCTCCTATCTTTGGAACTGCTGTCAAAAGGTGTTAAACTAGAAATGGTCACTGAGTGGTTTTGAGCTGAGAGGAGCTTTAGAAAGGCGGGATTCCCCCTTTATAGATTAAGGGATGGATGAAAGCTCTAAGCTCCAGAAAGGTTAAGGAACTCACCCAAAGTCAAAAGACAGTTTCATAACTCAGATTTTTGTAAAGGAGGTGTCCTTTTCGTACGGAGGTACACTATAATTTTTGAAACTCCTATCCAAAATGAGGTAAACTTAGGAAGCTTAATAGGACTTCAGAGGCTCCAAAAAGGGGGGGGGGGGCTGGAAATTCAGACTCAACCAGGGGATCCCCTAGGGCCGGGGGCCCGGGAAAAAAAGGGGTGGGGGGGGGGGGGTTGGGGGGGTAACACTCAAATCAAAAGCCAAGAGCCATCATCGTCTCTGCCCCTGCCCTCCGGAGAGCCATCAAACAGCTGTGGAACCAGAACATGATAAAGAGCACAACTAAGACACAGGTACAAAGAGGCTTCAGGGAGTCAGATCACCTGTGGTAAAAGCCGAACAGACAGTTGTCCACCTAACTCCCCTAAGCCTTGGGACCAGTGGGAAGTGTACCATAGGACAAATGACACAGTGGTATCAGTTACAAGGTCCGGATGAGGGCATTTGGTGCAAGTGTTAGTGTCTACTGGACTATCGGTGTATTTCCCAGAGGCACAGAGACCGGAGAAGCACAAGTCTGAGTTTGAAACGCGGCTCCGTCATTTACTAGCTATCTGGCCCTAAAGTAAGTCATTTCATCACTGAGCATAAGTCGCTTTCTTCACCTTTAAGAAGAGACACAATACCTAGTTCTGATTCCTTGAATAAGAGGCCTAGATTTCCTTGCTGGTTACTGACCGATTGCCTCTCAACTTCAAATTCACCCTTTATGGCTGTTCTGTGAAAATGGATCTGAACCCTTTAAATAAAGAGTTTTCCCTCAACACACCCTCACGATGTTAAGCTTTGTCAGTAGAGGGCAAGAGAGACACTGCAGAAGAACAACGCTCTCCCCAACAGTAAGAAAACTCACCACCCAGGGCCGGGCAACCAGGAGCATACAGAGCCTTGCAGCTCCCCCAACACCCTCCTCAGGAGATTCTGTATCAGAACGTGTCAAGGACCTTCTCAGGAACCATCTTCCCCAGCATCCCAGAGGACAGACTTCCAGTTCCACAGCAGCTTCTCCACAGCCTGGGGTAGGAGGAAGGGGGCTGTTCTTGGGATGCCCTAGCTTAACCCCAGTGTCCTGGCTGCAGCCTGTTGTATCTGCTCTTCTCAGGTTCTTGAGAGTTCTCTTTGCTTCTTTCCAGCAAATCCCTTGTTATCCCAAACCCCTGTTATGGGAAGTAAGTGACCTTTCCCTGTTCAAATTACTGTGTGGCTTCCCTTTTGATTGGACCCAGATTAATACAGTTTCCTCCAGCGGTGTCTAATATGTAGTGTTCAATAAACAGCATGTATCATAATAACTATCAATGCTGGGTTCTTCTCATCCCTATTCTTAAAAGGCAATCCTTTCCCTTTCTCTTTCCGCTTCAACCAGAACATGAACTTATTGTACTGCAAAAATCCCTCCCTATATGGTGTAAGCAGAGTAATGAGTAAGAAAAGAATGTCCCAACACATTCTGCCAGATTTCTGATTAGAGAAAACGAAGGCTGCCAGACAATTAAGTGTCCCCTTGTTCAGCCCGCAGCTTAGAAATTTCCTTCTGCAACTTCCTTGATTGACCGAAAAACAACACGACAAGGTGTGAAAATGCATTCTTTTCCTTGCCAAGGATATTCCCAAAATGATCTAAAGAACCAAGTTCATTAGCATATGAAACTTTCAACAATTTCAGTAACCATTTCGTCTCCTCCTTTCTCAAGGAAATAAACCACAATATTGGGGGGGGGCGCAGAAAGTCTTAGAAAACATGGACCGTTACCATCGATCTTCGAATAATCGAGGAATGTGTTAGCAGACAGGTGAGAGAGCACCACTCCAGGGGTAAGAAAGAAACAGAATGGGTTGAGTAGCAATATTACAAAGCCAACATTTCCTCATCTTGTAAGTGTGCCGGCTTAATTCTTGGGTAAGGAATATAAAAATACATTATTCAAGATGTCATGTATTGTTGGCACATATCGTGAAATAAAATTACAACAAAAATATAGAAGATCTCAAACGTATTAAGTTTCTGTCTTCAAATTCTTTATTTCCAATCCTCCGAATTATTCTTCCCCTGAAAGGAAAGCTGACAGAATCCCATGTCATCTGTATTTCTACTGCTGTCTAAAAGTCTCGCCTAATTATCAATTTAACAAGGAGCAGAGACCAAGGAAGGGGAAGGGAAAAAAAAAAAAAAAAAGCTCATCTTTTAGGTAGTCGCCTTGTCCAATTTCAAGAGCTAACCCCCATCTTAAAACACCCCAAAATAGATACCCTGCGCCACTGCAGGACCCCAACATAAAGCAAGGTTCCTCATTAAAAGTTGGAATGGACCCTGCCAGCGAAGCCTGCAGGGAAGCTCAACATTAGCACTTCTACCCCATGCCTTTTCTGACCTAGATTAAATTTCTGACAAAACGGACAGACTACCCAAAACTGTGAGCAATACATTCTGCCAATGAAAATAATGATTGTGCTTGCTATGGCGCACATGCTTTCTGCTCAGCTTGTCAGCATTTTTAGCTAAGGGGCTCAATGGTCTTACCAGGCAACCCTTTCCCTGCCAAAACCAATAAGTTACCTTCATTTCTTAAGCCCCCTCGGGGCTTTGATTTACTATCTGTTTTGCACTTACGGTCAGTCTTATAAAACTGTTTTTATTCCCCTGGAAAAGCCATAATCAGGAACAGCCCCTCCTTAAAACTCGGGTGGAGAAAATTCAAGATTAGGTGAGCTTCCTGTAATTTCCCCACTGTCAGTTCTTCCTATCTGCATTCTTAAAAGTTACATCTCCTGCTTGAGACAGCAAGGTGCATTTCCCGGCAATGTCATCAGTTAATACTCTCGGTGTTTTATACGAAAACATGTATTTCCCTAAGCCATTGTGGAACAGAGCAATATTTCAAAACAGCTTAACTTTATAGTTCCAAGCATCCTAGCAAGTTCAACAATCCCATATATTATAGTGAAACCCACACATACACACAACCCTTTAAGTATGCATTTTGTTGGATTTTTTTCGTTTTATACCAGGAAAAACGAGATTCTGCCAGATCTCTCTATAGCAAACAAAACCTGTCCAGAAAACAAACAAACCTTGGAACTTATGTGGTTTTCATTCCTTCGTTCACTCATTCATTTAACTCATTTGTTTATGGAATAACTTCCCACTCGGAAAAGCTGTTAAGAACTTTGGGTAGAAAGGAAAATCCCTTTTTTCTTTTTTTCTTTCTTTTTTTTTTTTAAATACACCCCCATTGCATGTTTCCATACTATGGGGGAACCTGACATCATCCTTCTCTGTGACCTGGCAAATTCAACCACTAAATATATGGTCCTTTGCCCCAAGGAGGGGTCTGACAGATACCAGCTTCAAGGGATAACTTTCAGGCCTTAATGGAAGATACTGACAAGAGCATCATTCTCATAAAATGCTGGTCTTCGGAGACCCATCCTTCTGTCAGTTTCTTTCCACCTGCAAGAAAGTGTGGGTTCCCAGGCACACTAGGTCCCATGTCTCCTCCTGTCTCCAGGCCACCCACAGTTCCTACTTTCCCCCACAGTTTTTATTCCTGGTTCTAGACTATGCTTCCACTCTAGTCGTATGGTAGGAGGAGCCCCGCTAAATGCATCCTTGATGCTGATGTGATCTTTCCAGTTATTGAATGTCTCATTGAATTTTACACCATACAACTTCAAATGTGGAAAGCAGCCGATTCATTTTGCTAACTGTTGTTCAGTATAGATAGCCAGCTCCCATAACTATACACTTTGATTTGGTACATGAGAAAACGTATTTTTCATTACATCCCTTATCCTCCTAATGACATTTCCAAACAGGATTTTAAGAACTGTGAAGCAGAAAAAAAATTATGCTCAAGTTCCAAATTGATCTCATGGAATGGAAAATGGCCATCATTGCCAGTGAGTATTAACGGGACTCAAAGCTAGCAAGTTTCCAGTTCAGAAAAATTTCTCAAATAACGATCATCTTTCAAATGCCCCTTACATTACCCAGCACAACAGACATTCTTTGAAAGAACTGAAGAGCCTGCTGAGTTCCTTCCCCCACCCTCCGTTCCTTTCTTGCGGACGTGGCCTCCACTATCAGCCATGGTGTGCTTCCTTCCTTTTCAATAATGAATCAGGGCTAACATTTCAGTTATCTGGATTTACACAAAAACCTAAAGGAGCCATGAAATTGCTTCTGTAAAGCACGTTCTGTGGTGACTTTTAAATAGCTTTAAGAATAATTTGGAAATAAAAATACGGCTGTAGCAAGTTTTATGTCTTCTGCACACATATGCTACAGCAATTTCCTTCTCCCAGAGTGAGAAGGGAGGGCAATGTCTGAACTTCATAATACACAGCCAATTACGGCCCACTGTCACCTTCGTTGTATTAATTATCTGCCTTCCCCAAGTTATCAAGACCTGAGAGGACCCTAACAGCCACTCATTTCACATCATGGCTGTCTTGCCATGGGAAGGGTGCTCATTTATCTCTGGACATAGAAGCACATGCCCAGGTATGTAAAATTTCAGCACAATCCCAGGCTTTTCCCACTCGGAGCCATTTGGAGATACATGTCCATTACTCAAGGCCACACAGCTCCCATTCCCCTCTCCACGACCCTGCCTTGGCTGAGGTTTCAACAGGGCGGGCGCGGTGTATGTCAGGATTTCAGTGGGGACCTGCAGACAAGCCCTCAACCTCAGTGAGGTATAGGAGACAAAAACATTACAGGACTGATCACAGAGCAGCAGCAACTATGATTTATTCAAATGCCCCCCACAGACCACTTACAGTGATAGACTACTCATTGGATTCAGCCCAAGACATGAACAAGACCAATAAAGAAGCTATTCTTGAAGCGGCAAGCTCTTGACGACGGAAGGGCAGGAAGCACAGGTCCTTGCTGATTTAGGCAGAAGATGGGGGTTCCTACCTGGGCTGGGCTTCTTTCCTAACTACAGGGAAAGAATCAGAGGAGAACATGTGTATGAAAGACTGACCCATCTATGAGGGTTACGTTCCGGAGAACGTTAAAAGTCAGTCCCCTCGAGAATGTCCTGGGAAGAGAGGACAGGAGTGCCTCCAGCACTAGAAGGGAACAAAAAGGTGCTCAAAACAGCCTCCAGGCAGGAGGCAAGGGCCAGAAGCTAGCTGTGAAGGATAAGAAAGGGAGAATAAATCCAGTAGTCAAGGGTGTTAACTTTCTTAACCATGTTAATTTCTTATTTAACTTTCTTAGTTCAAAGGTTTTCTGGGAGAAATCATCCCCAAAGACAAGCTGACTTACATGGGGAATAAAGCGAAAATCTCCGGTTTTGATGCTCTCTTGGCCAGGTGACCGAGGGTTTCCTCTGATTATGTGAACGAGATCTCCCTTCTAATCCCCTTGGCCAGAAGCTAAGAAATCCAGCTGAATTACAGCTCACCAACTGTACTTTAACCTGGAAACTAGAGGTGAAAGTCAAGTGCTTTATCTGCTCAGACAAGCAGCTTCTCTCCAGATCAGGAGTATTTTAATGAAATGAGACTTAAGTGAATTGTTGACATAAGCATTAAATGTTGTCATTTAATATCAACAGTATGTTTGATTTGTACACAGTTATGAAATGTCATTCGGACCAGAGAGTTATATTGGGGTTTACCACATTATAGGAATGGATTTCCAGAGGGAAGTGAACTGATCTGTCTCAAAATAAAATGTGTTTACATTAACGCTTGGGGGAAAAAGATAGCCCTGCAAACATAGATGGAGAGATAAAAAAGAAGACCAGCACAAAACTCAGCTTGGAAAATAGAATAGAACACAATTTCTGGGCTCCGTGCATATGCAATATTTCACTAGATTTTTCAAAAGATCAAGAAAAATGTAAAGACAAAGTTTATACAGGAAAGAAACAGCACTACTGGGAAATATTATACTTCAGTCTCCAAAATAATTTTTAAGGGAGAAGAAGATGGGAATGATGAACATGAGATGAAAGAAATGATTCAGGAGGTAGTCTCACTTTCTTAAAGGGAAAAAAAAAAAAAAACAACCTATAAGCATCTAGCATTTGCATGGTAAAAATCACATTCATTAGTTGGATTAATTTTATCTAATTACTTAGTAATTAGAGAAAGAGGCACTCATCATGGGGCACAGGCCTTGAACGGTTTCTTCCCAGACGTGGTTAAGAGTTAAACCAAAAACTCTTGCTTCTCACAGATCCAACTCACAGAGGCAAGCCCTCGTGACCATTAAAATAAGTATCCACCTCCAGCAAACTGCATCCTGAAAGATGAAGTTTAAACGCTGTAATTCCTTAGCCCCAAGATAAACCAACGGAGCTAAACAAAGATTGATGCGTTCCAAAATGCCTTAAGTTATAGAGTCTCCTAGATCTAGAAGGCTCTCCACCCACATTTCTTTAAACGACTGCATATGGCTTAGCATTTTGATATGAAAATAAAGATGGAAGAGAAGTAGTCCTTTATTGCTCAATTCTTCTAGAGTGTTCCTTAAGGAAAAAAAAAAAAAAAGACCTTGCATCTCCAAGAATGTGGAAGCCAAACGGACACAGGTCTCTCTCCTAGAGAGTCTGCGTCTTGCAGCTCTAAGCAATGAAAATGGACTCAAAGGAAAACCTGAAGGAAGATCTCAGAAAAGAAAAAGAAAAAAAAGAGAGAGAGAGAGAGAGAGGAAAAAAAAAAAAAAACCACCACCACCACAACACACAACTAAAAACAATGCTGTGATGAGCTTTTGTTTACAACAGATCTTAAACCTTTATCCTTCAGTTGAGGAAGCTGTAAGGTCTTTGGCACCTGGCTAAAAATAGCAGAAATAAAGCAGGTGACAAAGATGAATGGCTCCCAGAGACAATTCAAAGCAGAGGAATTTAAGAAAAACTTCAGCCGCGACTGCAAGAGATACTTTCCTGCCAGGTAAATCAAGGTAGAAGCAAACTGCTCCTCTTGGAGCAGAATCACAATTTGCCAGGCTGACATTTCTTGTTCAGTGTTTCATGTTCACTTCTGTGCTATATTTTAAAAAATATTTTCAAACCCTAAGAAGCTAGTTTTGCCACAGGGTCAAGGAAAAGAGTTTCAGTGTAACCTCATAAAATGGAAAGACACTACATCATAGCACCTTTCAAATTCCTTGAAAGCTCCTGGCAAAATGACAAACCAAAAAGCACATTAAATTCCAGTAGGAGATGGGACGGAAGGTGCATGCCTGCCATTCCTGATCGAAGGGTCAGGATCTCCTTTCCCACTTGCGAAGGCCACACCTTCTCTCTGTGAAATTGAGCAGACTGGGTCCTTTCTAGAGTTCATTTTCGGTTGGGCACCACAAGAGAGGGTCAGGGATCATTCCTTTAAGCTAATCTGGGCCCAAAAGATATGCCTCTTAATGGTGTTTATGTTATAGGTCTGTCCACCTGTCTTAGGGGACAAGTCTTGCATGCTATCTTCTGATATTTCTGGAAGAAATTATTTCCCTGCCCCTCTGGGCTTTCTTGCAGACTCATAATTTAAGAAGGCACATAAAATAGAAACTCTCAGCCTCTTGGAATTGAACTGGAGAGAAAGTTTCAGACCTTCCTTCCATCCATGGGGATGGAGTAACTTCTCTAGTCAGTGAGGAAGGGAAAGGCTTCGAGGGAGAGGAAATCAGCTCTTTCTGGGCTCTCTCTTTTTCAGACTCTTAAGATCCCTCTTGCACCTCATCAGCTAACGACTTGAGGTCCTTCTGGTTTTTTTCACAATTGCAAAAGTCAAAATACAAATTTAGAAAGTCTCGTTCACACACAAAGCTCCAGAAATCAAGAGCTACTGTCGATGAGAAGTTCAATCATCTATTTTCCAAATCTTCAATGCATTTTGAAAATGGAGGATGGGATGGGGTAGGAGAAGGTGTGGGGGGAGGGGGAAGGAGTAGCTCTTAGAAGTACCTCCAAAGAAAAAAATGGGGAGGCAAAAAAAGAAAATATGAAGACAGTTACTGATAGGAAACTCTGGGATATACTCGAAGATCTAAAAATGTAAACAAAGGCCCTGGCACATTCAAGGACTCCACTGTGTTAAAGGTTCCAGCAGAGTCAAGACCCTTAGGAAAAGCTTTCAATATTCCAAGAAAGGCACACGAGTCCCGTGACCAGCACAGCCAACACTCCTACCTGAGCAGCCTCTCGCCTAACTGAAAGGAGTGCCTTTAATTTCTCCTCTCTGCGAAACCAGAAGAAAATGGTCCTTTCAAAGTCTCTCCCTCATGAGAGGAAAGAACCTGTTAATCTGTCGTGTGCCCAACACAGTGGAGATTTCACAGGGAGCATTTCTATCCATTCACAGTAACTCTGGATCCAAGAATTAAGTTGACAGGGCATGCACGCTCTGCATTCTTATTTGGAAATGCCAATAATTGGCAGGGTCCAAAAGCAACTTCAGGGTTCAAGTGAAGTATTCTCTAAGAAGTAGAGCCATGCTTCTGCCTTTTGTGTCAAACATCCTGCAGTTGGAACGGGGGCAGAGTTCCTGGAGAGCAAAGAGAATACAAGTGGTGGTTGGGGCGGGGGTGGGGGGGGTTGTTTCTCATTCATGCATTTGCTTTTGAAAAATCAATGATGGCAAAAGAGCTATAATCCTAACAGTTTTTGCAAAAATCTAACATGCTTGAACCAAGTCTAGTGAAATAAATGGGAGCCCTTAGAGAGAATACACACTCCCCCACTGCAAAGAATGTACTGTTGTCACTAATGGAGAAGAGCCAGAACTGGGTAGCAAATCTGTGTAAGCAGGGATTTGCCCGGTCTGTAAGACATTAGAAAACAGATTGATACAAAAAGGAACTATCACTTAAAGTAAAATTAAGAGGTGAAAAATTTGACTTTACAATATGAAGACAGGAGGGAGGATACAATACACCTTTTTTTTTTTTTAAATTACAAGGTCACAAGTGATGTACATACACATGTTGGCTAAAATACAGCCTGATTTGATTTTGTGTGATTTTATCTTCAAATCAGAGGAGTTTGAGTGAAAATGTTTAAGCAAAAAGAAAATTCTTAAAGTCTCATTAAACTATCATTAAAGGCTTAGCACTTGTGTATATAGAGAAGACATACAATCCATTGAATGTTACAGTGGAAAGAGCACAGGACAGGAAATGCAAAAATCTGAGCTTTGATCCCGGTTTTTCTACTACCTATGATTTCTGGTAAATCACTCAAATCCCTTATGAAATAGGGACAGTAATCCCTGTCTGCCTCATAGGGTTTTTGCAAAGATCAAATGAAATAACGTATGTCATGTGTATTTTAAACCTCAGAAATACCGTATCAGTTTATTATTTCTAATCACAGTAATGTTAAGATTAGGCACACTGGAACGTTAGCCAAATAACCAAAGGACTTTCATGGCTCCAAACCTACCTCTCCGTTCACGCTGTTCCCTCTGCTTAAAATGCTTTGCCACTGCCAGACTGTAAGGACAGAAACCTCGGTCTTTTTCACCTCGGAACTCCTCAAAGTTGGCACAGGGCCTGGCACAGACTTCATTAGCTCCTCCATACTGAAATGCAAGCTACTAAAAGGGCTTTTGCATACATTTTCCTAATCCCCTCCCCAAGTCTATGAGATGCACTACTGAAGAGGAAATGTGCTCAGAGTGGTTAAGTAACTCCACAAGGTCAAAGGCAGTGACACATGGATGCCAGGATGAGGATCCAAACCCAGGTCTTTCAAGTCCCCAAACTGGTCTTTGTGCTCTGCTACTCTCCTTTTCACATTGTAGGAGCTCAACAAATGGAAATTGATAAAGGTCTTCATTTTTACCACGATGTTACATTAAAAAAACCTAACTTGAAGCAAGCACGGGGGTTTAAACTAAAATTTCAAACTGGACTTTAAAAATCCATGGGCTTCACCTACGTAAGAGCGCCCCCCAAAAATGTGCCTGGGATTTGCAGACAGATCAAAACGCGACTAAGAAATTCATTCTTCGTTGGCCAGCACAAAACGGGACCAAAAATTCTGAGTAGAGGGGTAGGAGGAAAAATCCAGAACCTTTTATCTTGCCAGAAAAATCCTTGAATAATTCAGCTCCCGTTTATTTACATAATTAAGCAATTGCAACTTTATTTAAAGAGCACTTACATGCATCTAAAGGTCTAGGCTGCCCAGAAAAGTGGAACAGACTTTAAAACCTCCCCCCAAATCTCCTCTCGGAGACGAAAACCAGCCTAAGGAGTTTCAGCCTGATAGGTAATTGTTTTGTAAAATTAAAAGCCACAGAATACTGGAGTTTAGAATGGAAAATGTCATCTCAACCGTAACACTAATAAAAACAGCTAATGAATAAGCGCATTCTGGCAAGAATATATAAAGATTGCAAAGCCCAATGTGGACAGTGCAGAATACAGAAGGAATCCATGTGAGGAAACATCAAATGAAGGATTATCCTTATTTGTGAAGAATCCATTCCAGCAAGAAATTGAACCAGAGGCCTTTTGCATCCAAGAGCAGAAGGACTACCTGTGGCACTCAGAGGTAACAGTTCTGGGCATGCTCTCCTCTTCCCCCTGGTCAGTCTTAGCTGGGAAAGCAACAAGCTGTTCTTCCCGGGGCTCCTGGGCCCCTCCGAGGCTCTGCAAATTCTCTAAACCATGTCAAGCTCCAATCTTCCAAAGTATATAAATGCTTATATGTAGTGAGGAACAATAGGACTGAAATTAAAGGCCTTGGAACAATGAGCAAGGCTCTCCCGGGATGGTCTTCAACAAAAAGCATCAACTGGGCAAGGTCTTTGCAGAGAGAGGCCACTGGGATCAAGGCCCAGCTTCGTTAGCTGTGTGATCTTCAGACACGACAATGAAATAATCCACCCCAGACTTGCTTTCCTCATCAGTAAAGTGGGGAGACACTGGACGGGTTGCCGTCCGTGACATAACACTTTTAAAATGCCCGGGTAGACCGTGTGTGTTCACAGATGTTAGTTGTAACCGCGACAGCCTTTCCCTGCAAGTCTTCCATAAGGCCCCTCTTCTCCCCCCAGCCACACTTAGCACGGCTCGCATTTGTAGACGTTCAGTGACCACACACCTCTTCAGGCCACTGCTTCTGAAACTCCCCATCTCACCCACACATCGCCAACATCCCACCAGACGTCATTGCCTTTAACAGGTCCTCGGGAATAAGATAAAAGACCAGCCCAGATATCAGACTCCGCTGCTATTGCCATTTACATATTTCTAAGGGAAGGCATACATACTCAAAGATCTAATAGATATTTTTTTTTTTTTAATTAATCAAAGCCCTTCAAAGTTAGGGCAGAGCAGATTAGCGCCCCTCCCCCCATCTTCGCAGAAGACGCATAGCAAGACACCACAATTCAGTTAATCACTCATCATGTAAACAAAGAAACCTCTCGAGAGCCAAAGAGCAACATGTGCATGGATTCAGGATGCAGAAGGGTTTTTTTAAGCAGGAACAATGCAATCTATTCAGTAGAGCAGAGGATACTGTGCCAATTAGATATGTTGGGTCCCATAATTATAACTGCAATAATGAATGGAAGGGAGTGTTGTTGCCCTACAATGAATGTCTGTATTCCACTCCGCGATTTGTCTCTGGTCTGATTCCTCCTCTGATTAGATCTTACTGCAGATTACGTTCTACTACGAATGTCCTTATTGCCTGAATCCCCCCATCTCCGTCCCTTAGGCCCCCATAAGGCCCAGCTTTAGCGGAGACCTCGAAGACCCCCCCACCCCCACCCCTCCAAACAAGTATTAATCTCTGGTCATAGTTTTAGACTTTTTAAACATAACATTTGTAACTACGATGTCACAATTAACATTATCACCCAGGGGGAAACCGAAAGGTAGGGATAAAATTTTCAGACCTGAGGCAGAGCTCTCCCCCACCCCCCCCTCCCAAACCCCAATCCCAACAGCGAGAGCCAGTCTGAGCAGGGCTTATTTCCCTCCTGGAAGGTCCAGTCTAACGGGGGCATTGACCAGCTGTCTTCCCACCACTACTGAACCTGAAGAGACCAAATTGGAAAGACTTTCACACACAAAGTTAATTCAGAATGGCTTAGTCACTGGTTGCAACCATCTCGGAAATCTGAAGAATTTCATTCTGGACCATATGTGCATATGGTTTCTCTTATCCTCACGCTTATGCTTCAGTGGGTTCAATAAATTTTAGAAATAAATTACCTCCTAGTACTTCACCATAACATTCAGACTTCCTGGCCTTTCCATACTCAGGCCAGACTTTCTGTGGGTATGTGTATAATTTGTTTAACCTTCTATTAAACCCTCTACTGATTTCCCACAAATAGGATTTAAATTTTGGAACCCTACGTGTCCTAAGGTGCTTTGGTACCTGCAAAGCAGCACCTGAGCTGCTAGCACATTTTTCTCCCTCTGGTAAGCAGGCAGGCTCACAAAGAAGGTTCTGTTTCTAGAGAAAGCTCCCACCAAAGCTTCAGCTCTTTAAGCAGCTCAATCTTATCTCCTGGCCGCAAATGCTACAGCACAGCCGGGCTGCACAGGGTTAAGGAAGCCACACACACGCTCCCATTCTTTTCATTAAGGTCGCCTCCCAGTGCAAACCTTTTCCCTTTGGCCACTGGTATTGGTTTGCCACAACTGTAAACAGCTCTTAAGATCAGTCCCAAAGGCCAGGCTTTGCAGGTGCTGGGAAGGTATCACACAATACAGTATGTACAAATAGCCCGAAACAATACAACTCCGCCAAGCAGCTTTACTGGGAAGCTGGGACAAAATCCTCTCCCACAAGTAACCAAGAGCTGTAGAAACAAGTCTCAGGGTCTAAAAGCCATGCATTAACTTTGCACTACTGGGCTTTCAGAATTCCCTCTAAAGATCTTCAAATGCACCATACACACCGTAGCTCTTTGAAAGGGATAGTAAACGGTAAAAACAGAATGGTAACAGCAGTAATGAAATTGTCTGAGTAATTAACGTGGTCGGGCATTGTACTTCTTTCCCTCCTGTATCCTATCCCCTTGTATCTCCCCTCTTAACAGCATTGCTGTGGTTCCACGCTGGGTTACTGGAGGGAAAAACCACCTTATACTGCCCGTATGCCAGAGAGAAAAAGAGCACATCACTTCCATCAACATCTGGTCACTCACTAGTCCCCATCTTTTCTTTTACTGAAACCCTCATACAACCACAGCCTGGCTGCTTTCAAGTATATGGATTAATATATTTCAGGATCTGAGCCCATGAACCCACGCTAATTTGCATGGCTAAGTAGAAAGGATCCAAAAACAAGTGGGTAAGAGATCTTTAGTAGGAACAGATCTTTAGTAACTTTGGGTTAGACTGCTAACCTGAAGCAGAATTTCAGTGTGGGAGTTCATTAATTCCTTCAATAAATATGTACTGGACCCCCTCACCTGTAAATGGCACTATGCTAGGTGGCACACAAAATTACTATATAAACTTGTGTATAATAAAGCTCCTATTCTGTCCATATTTATAGTTTCATAGGATAAAATGGAAACAAATAGCCAATCAAAATGGGATATAGTAAATCTCAATAAGAAGTTCAGATAAAGCCAACGTGACCAAGGAAGGCTTCATCTTCACGTAGAAACATGAAGGACGAATAATATCTTAACATGAGGATTTGGGAGAAGATAAATGTTAGAGTCCTAAGGAGTCAGAGGAGGCAAACCACGGACGATCCATTGGAACAAAGACCGGCATCAGGAGTAGTTTGGGAGCCCAGCAGGCCAAGTAATTGGCTTTTAGGACACTGAAGATTTGGAGCCCGGAAGACATCGGAAGCGTTAAGGAAGATAAATCGGTCTGCAGAGTATGGGATCGACGGGGTCTGTATGGACAAAAGCCATAAGGGAATAAATAGTGGACCCTGAGCCATGGCAGTGGGAAGTCGGACGCAAGAAATGTTTAATCAGAAAGGTCAAGAGAACCCGGGGACAATGGGCCCCTGCGGCAGGACAGGAAGATCAAGTCTGCGGAGACCCTGGCGTGGGGTTGCCCCAGAGGAGGACCGCGAGCTGGGACAGTAAAGAGGACACAAACAAGGATGGATGGGCTTAAGACAGACGGGTTTAGGACAACTGGACTTTCCGTGGGTGGCGGTTGCAGGGGCAGGCTTTCTCATTAGGGGTTCTGTCTTTTTGATGTATTTGTATTCTTGGTTTTTGGGAATGGAGACGGGGAATGGCTGGAGAGAAGTTCTGTTTCATACAAGAGGAGTTTGGGGGGATGCAGGAAGGCAATGCCAGAACTCCAGACAGCTGACAAAGCTGTTCAGATTGGTTTGTTTGTTTCTTTAAACAAAGATTAAAAAAAAAAAAAAAAAAAAAGGCAGCAGGGGTGGCGGGGGCGGTGGCGGTCAGGCTGGAAAGAGCAACCCTTGAAGCTGTGGGAGTGAATGAGGTCTAGAACACCAAAGAGGGCCTGTGGAAATGACAGAAGAAAACATCTGAGGACAAAACACTGGGGAAACAGGTAGCTGCTAGACCGAAAAACTAGCCCCGCCCAAAAAAAAAAAAAAAAAAAGCCACCCGAAAAAGGTAGAAGCCGTGCTGCAGAAGAAAAGGAGTTTTTAAAAGGAAACCGGAGTTAACGGCGCCACCTGCTAGAAGGCAGGCGAGGGAGAGCCTGCTTAATTGAACTAAGAGCCAAGGGTGCCTGGTGACCCTGGGCAGTATTTCCAGGCTGTGCAGGGCCAGAGGGTCAACCAGGGGACGGCTCTGCGCGGCAGGGAGCGCTTTGACTGGACCAATCCAAGGCTCAGGAGCAGAAGGCAGGCGGTCCCAGAGCCGCAGCTTGCGCACCACCTGCAGGGCATCCAGCCGCTGAATGGGAGCACCTCGGGTTCTCTGCCAGCCCTCCCACGCCGCAGCACTGGGCTCCCTCTGCTGAGCCACCCAGTTTCGGTTTGCAGGCCACCGTGACCTGGGCTCAGCAAGGTGGACCGGTGTCGTGGGCGGCCTCTGCGGACAAGCGCTGCGTCTCGTCTGCTACAGAATTAAAACAGAGAACATCGGAGCCAGACCCAGGAGCCTGTTCAGTGTTCTACCAGTCATTTCTCTCTGGCATGCAGGAGGAGGAGGGAGCCGGGAAAGGAAGTTAGAAGACCTTCATTATGTTGGGAAATGGCTGAGTATCAACAAGGTAAGGGGTATGATCAAATGGGACTTAATCCTTCTGTGCCCGCACAGCCTGGGAGTTTCCTTCCTTGACCTGAAGGCAGGGAGGGCATCAGGAAGACCCTTCAAGCTCAGGGATCGGTCAGCAGGAGTCGCACCTACATCGCCCCTTTTTTCAAGGGGTCACACATAAGAGGCGGTGAGGGTAAAAGGGGCAGAAACGAGGCCCGGGACCTCATTCTGCTCTGAGGAAGGGTGCAGTGACGGGGTGGGGGTGGGGGGAGGGGGAGATAGTAAGGGAACAACGGGACATAGAAAAGCTCAGAGTCACCTACAAAATAGGCATTTAAGACAGCTGGAAGGAGATTTCAAAGTGCCAACCCTTTAAGACTTCTTAAAACATGGATCCTTCCAGAAAAAACGCACACAGAACGTGGCATGCAATTTGGGAGACTCACAGACCTGCCTGAAGGCCTTCCACGGAACTCCGGGGGTAGATCACCGACTCCGGGCGCTGGCCCCTTCTGCTTTAACTCCCAATAGCACCATTAGCCACAATATCTATATCCCCTGGTCTCAAGTCATCTCTTAACAGTCCTCAGCTGTCTCCGATTAAAAAAAAAAAAAAACCAAAGCAAAAAATGATGTCACTGTCAGAATTACTGTTCACCTACACACAGCAGCCAACCACACTCTAGAAGAGAATGAAGTATATATGTACATTCATGTTTCAGAATCCTATTATAGGAAACATTTAATACGGATCTGCTTCCCCTCCTTTGTAAAATTCCAGGCACCTGACATTTCACTGCCATTGGGTACTCTCGGAAAGGTTATGTTTTTATAATGGAAAAATTCTCACTGACCCACTGGGGTTTCTACTTCCTCACTCATCAATTAAAATCATCAGCAAATTTCAGCTTGCTTTAGTGAAGTACAGGTAAGTGTCTTAAGGCTCCCCACCCGCAAAAGGAGAGGACACTGATGAAATGCCACAACCACCTGGTCATTTACCAATCTACACCTGAAGCTTGAAAACAAAAAGCTTTCAAGGGTGGTGGGGGGGGAGCCAAATTTTCTACAGATATAAATACTCGGTTTTCCAGCTCCCAGGTGCACGGGAATTCTTTCCCCACTTGGGCCCATCACCCCGCATAAGAAACGTTGTATTATCCTCCAAGATGAATCATCTTCAATTCAGCCTTGCTGCAGTCTTGTTTGCTCGAGTCTGCTGACGGAGGCTGGAGGCACTCGGCATCTACCCCTTTTCCTTTACATCAAATCAATTAGCAATGTTAAATATTTAACACGTTAGTCTTATTTTGCTGAACAAAACAATTCGCAAGCAGCCTGGGTGCCAGCGGTGCAAGATAGGGAAAGGACCAGACGTAGAGGAAATTGAATGAAAGGACAAGAATGTTTTAGGTGAATGTGTATTTTAAAATATATAAACATCTATTCACAATTCACTGAAGATGGATTGCTTGTTTCTTTCCTTTTCCTGACAGGTCCTGAATCTTTATAGAGAACATTAAATTAAAACGCATAATGGGTTTATGTAGCATAGTGCACACTGGAGACATTAGTCACGTCCCTTAAGCATTTTTCTCATTTTCTAAGCCTGACTTAAGCCCCATTTCCCCATTGATGAGGGAAGTCCATATGAACTCACAAACCACATCTGTAGTCTGGTGTGCCTTTTTTTTTTTTTTTTTAAATAAAAAAAAAAAAAAACAAAAAACATTTGGTGTTGTCAACGGAGGTTGTTGTCCCGCACTCAAAATCATCCCAGATTATTACATTTCCAGAACAGTTTACAGGAAACAGTGAAAAGCTAATAGGGTCATTCCAGGGAGACAGTGTTTTGTTTTCCCTCTCCCCTCTTTAAAACACCGTGGCCTGAAGTGGGAGGAAAAAACCCAACTCCGAGTCGTCCTGCAGAACCCTGAATGGATGACGTAGACACTTTCTACTCAAACACAAAGGCCAGATCTGCGTGTGATACAACTAGAAGCTTCGAAGCAGCCCCAGGTCACTTAGGGCTGCTGTTGGTGTGGCCCAGTACATTGTACCCCAGTATCAGCATACTTTATCAATCTTCTAATCTCGTATGATGCTTTAAAGTGATTACCAGGAGGCACTCCTGTCTATCTAGCGTGTAGCTTACAACGTTACAGCATCAGGCTGACCCACAGAAGTGCTCCTTAAGAGAGACCCAAACCGTACAACTGCTTAGCAGGGCAAATCTGATGCTAATGAGGAAACGGAAAAGAACCGGTTGCTTGCCATGTAGCTAGATTTCATTAGCATTATACAAACTCCTGCATCATATTATTTTTACTGTGAAATGATTAGAGCCCTTGATCTCTGCCTGGGAGCGCTACTACCCCAGTGCTCTGTGTCAGGGCTTGAAGGCAAAAGGCATTTTGATGGGATTCAAAGAGAAAAATAAGATTACTATAGCAAGCTTCCACAATAACCTACTGTAGGAATCTGGGGGTGGGGGGGTGGTCTCATCATATCCATATCAAGTACTTTTTAGTGATTCTAGACAGCTATGATCTGAGTGACAGAAAGATGCTTTTATAAAACTTAAAAAGAACAGAAAAAAGAGGTCTGGCTAATGCCTTGGCATATGAAGCCCACAGCCTTCCCATAGGAATCTCAAGGAGGAAATAAATTTACTTTGGTTACAATAGCTAACATTGACAGAGCCCTTACCAAGTGCCTTATACAGCAATAAGCATTTTACAGATATAAACAGACAGACATAGATACATAGATACTCTCTCACACCCTCACAAGGGAGATATTATTCTACAGATAAGCAAACCAGGACTCGGACAGGTTAAGTTACCAGGCGCAAAGTCACACAGCTGGTCTGGGACACATTAAATCCTCATCTCGAAGGGCTGTATTGCAGAATCTGCCTTCATCGCTGTGCTATTTACTTCCTGTATTAAAAATCCTTAGATTCCCCACCCCTCAAGCCCCGCGCCAAGCGGTCAATTTTGATCAAACTTTGTCTATAACGTTTTACAGGAATGAAAGTGGGACTGATGTTAAGTTTTAAGGAGGAAATTTAAAATGCATTTGCCTGGGTCTTCCTTGGGTGTTCTGATGAGTCCATTAGCATTAATTCTAGAATAGATTTCTGCTGCGATGGGTACCAAGTAATTTACTGCCTTCCAGTTCAGAATGGGCAGCAAACATGATTTCCGTGTATCCAATCCATAATGCATTATGGGACTCCAGAAATACAACCAGGATTTTCAGAGATGTTCACTTAACATATAAACTATTAATTAACTGAACAGTTATTTACTTGCTGGTGAAGACGTTAAGAGCCACAAACGCTAAGAACAAAACTCTTGTCATTTCCCCTACGCTGGAACACTCTAACACCAGACCCGTCAGGACTCAACACCCTACGTCTACAAAGGTTCTTGGTCCACCAGAGTGAACGGAGGCAGAACTAGTTTGACATTTCCTGCTGACTGTGATTAGAGCATCTTTTAATGAAGCTCACTTCAAATCATTTTAAATCCATTTGCTCATGTCAACATCAATGTACTCAGCATTATCTACCAATTAGTAAACCGGAAAATATTCTTTAGATAATCGGAAATCTCAGTAAAATATTCAGCATGCCATTCATTTACTATAAACTGTCCTGTAAAAACAAATTAGCAAAACCAGCTGTCACAGGACACCATAAACATCCATTCGTACAGCCCAACTGCTTCAGTCTCCAGTGAGATTTTTAAGGAAAGCTAAAATGCGGTAAAAAATATAAGTCAACAAGAATTTCAAATACTTGGCCTGCCTTTGTGCCAACATGCTACACTGACACGAACGTGTACGTTCACCTTCCCTACATGGGCGATCAAACTTGGACGGGAAAGATAGGGGTTAAATGAAACACTCTTGACAATTCTTTCCATGAGGAGCCCAAGTCTCGGTGGGGTGGTAAGCCTAGAAGGCCAACAGAGGTCTAACGTATGTCATGCTTCCTAAAGATCAGAAATGTCAAAGAGCATACACTGAAAGCTGACCAGATAGGAATGTGATTATGCATATGCAAATGGACGATCAATTCAATGGCAAGACCCTGATTTTGCAGGACTCACTTATACACCCAGCACAAAGCACCTTCCAAACTTACAGGAAGCCAGCGAGTAAGTACATCACTTACCAGCCAACATTGACTTGTCCTTTCCACAAATCAGCCTGACAAAATTCTCTAATTTAAATATGGCAATATTTCAGTAGCCACCTTCCGCTTAGGACTCTTGCAGTATTTTTCACTTTAATGCATTGGTTATAAATAAACTGCGCCAGCACCTGTTAAGAGGGATTAAAAACGCTTTTATATCAGGAGAGACCGGGTGAGAGCTTGTTCTCTGATGAAAACACACTCATGACACGCAGAAGACGTCTGCAGTAGAAGAGCAGTCTTCTTCAACAATGATCTCGATTTAAGAATCTAAATTAGGCTTCAGTCACTGATGACAACTTCGACCTTCTAAACGATATGGAGCACTTCAGAGTGGGTACTAACACAAAGGCTGCCCATCATGGAATGGAATACGCTCGAACAGGCAAACCCAACTGAGTGGAGGTAGAAAAGCTGGAGGAGGCTAGCCTACGCTTTCCTTTGAACAACCACGATCCCAGAATGAGGGATGGAGACCAGAACCCATAGAGAAGATACCCACTTTTTCATAAAGTGTTTCCTAAATGTTTACCAGGCCACCCAACTTTCTAGGACATTTCCATTTTGGGTTTTATTAAGCATACCAAGGCATTAAAGAAAACACTCTAGAACAGGGGCTTGTCACCAAGCACCCTCCCCAAGGGGGGGGGGCTATGAAGCATGAGAAAAAAGAGGAGCCATAATGGGGCCACTTGGACCAATACCATTGTGATCTTAAACATTTTTCAAAAGGAGGAAAGACATCTAAAATAGTCTCATTCGTTCAAGAGTAAATGTGTTTACAAAAAGGGTAGGGTTTACTCCTAACTCTACAGCAAGCCAAGGCTAAAACATGAGGACCTTCAAACAAAAGGGAAAAAAAAAATTTTCTTTTAAATCACAAAGCAAGTCACATCTATGCATCCTCTGGAGAGAAACCATAAACTCGTCTTAAGTTTACACTTCTCTTCTTGACATTAATTATTAAGAAAAGCTTTTCATCTTGATTATAGCCATTAATAAATTAAAAGTGAATATATTTCTATAAGTATTTCGTTTCGTAACCAGGTGCTACACTCAGCCTGTGCATTTCATATACAGAGAGACTCATTAAAAAACATTCTGCATATGATATCCATAAGAAAGTAGAACCCTACTTCCAACATTTACCAGACTTCAACATTTTTTCCAAGTTTTGTAAAACGGACACATGTCAATTGAAAAAAAAATCAATCTACACATAAATAATGTGTACAAATATTTACAAATTATTTACAAATAAGACTGTAAAGCACATTATGTGAGGGGGGACAGGACTGGGGAGCCACACCAGGGCAGCCAGATTTGGGGTTTTCTCTACAATAATGTGGGCTCTCCCAGAACATGTGATTTGCCAAATCCAGGACAACAGATAAATCTTCGTGAAGAGGATATTTGTTACACTTGTGCAAAGACTAAAATTTCTAAAGGGAGCAATTAATGACTTAATTATCCTAGAAATGGCTAATGTGTCCTACATCTTGGGGGGCGGGGGTGTGGCTCTTTCAGAAAGGCAAAAGAATCTGCCAGTAAGGGTAGTGGGGGGGACCTTATTATAGTTTTCTTGTGGGTTTTGCGGTTTGGATTCTTTTTTTTTAAGATATTATTTATTTATTTGAGAGAGAGAGAGAGAGAAAGAACACAAGAGGGGGAGTGGGAGAGGGAGAAGCAGGCTCCCCACTTAGCAGGGAGCCCAATGTGGGGCTCAATCCCAGGACCCTGGGACCACGACCTGAGCCGAAGGCAGCTGCTTAACAACTGAGCCACCCAGGCGCCCCTGGGGTTTGGATTCTTAAAACAGAAATCAGATGCGCCAAATTTTCATTCATCCCAGCGTCAGCCAATGAACATAAGTCTACAGGAAAATCCAGACAGGGGCAGGATACGTACCTAAAATGCCAAATATATATTCTACCCTATTAGAGGCTGGCGTAAGAATTAAAAAGATCTGTCAGAACACATGCTTGGATTTCCACTTCTATAATTAGAGTTATGTCTAAGTACAATCACTTACCTTTCTTAGAAGGCACTTCAACCACTCCACTATAATAATAATAGCTAACACTTACCCGTGCTTACTATGTCCTAGGGATGATTCTAATGATTTTATACATATTAATCTAATTCGACAATTCTATAAGGTAGACATTACTGTCCTATTTGGTAAGTGAGGATATTGAGGCCCACAGAGGTTAAATGACTTGCCCAAGGCCACAAAGAAAGACAATAGCAGAGCCAGGACTGGAGCCCTGGGTGGGCTGACTCCAGGGCCAGGTTAACAAGGTGTGGAAGACAAAGCTTCTGGATGGCACAGAACTGCTGTGCCCAAAGGGAATGGCTTAATTATAACCACAGCATTCTCCATTTCCAGAGCTTTGGTCCAAAGTTACAGAATTGGAGGTAAAACAAGTCATGAAACTGACCATCACTTTTCTGATCCGCAAAATTTAATAATGCCTACTTCATACAATGTTGGGAGATACCACACAACTCACGTTAAAGTACTTTGTAAACTACAACATTTGTCTGGATTGTGAGTTGCCATTATAATGATTAAACTTTTCATAATGTCATCTTCTCGCCTCCCTGTTAGACCACTGGACAGGTCCATTAATTAGATGTGTTAAGAATAAAAACTAAAGAAAGAACCAAGTGGCAGAGTAGCTTGAAATTGTCTTCAGGTCGTACTGATTAAACTAGCCATTGACAATGGAACAACATCTTGGTAGGGCATTGTGTCAAAAAGCCCATTTAGCTAGCCTAATTTATTCCACCGGAAAAAAACCATAAAAACCTTACAGATACTATTAGAAAGTAAGCTATCATCCATTAATACTGAAGTTGAATGGGAAAATTTTAAGAAATGCAATACATTTGTCAAAAAGTCAAGTAATATTTCTTGCCATTCATTAACAATTATAAAGCACTAAAACTTCAAAGCCCTGTACAAATTAGGATGCCTTCACAGAAGAGAACCACGAAATACTATATATCACTCAATACATTTACTAAGGACCTACTATGTAGAGACTAGAACTGCTTCAATGCAAGGATATTTAAAAAAAAAAAAAATAAAGAAACAAAAACCAAAACCAGTCTAGTGCTAGTGGAGTTAGGAATAAAAGGTACCATTTATAGAGCCCCTGATTTAGGACGGGGATTGTGCAAGTACATTATCTACCCAGTCTTAATCCTTGCGATCCAACAATCATATGAAATAGGCAATAAGACCCTATTTTTTTTAAAGATTTAGAGAGAAGCAGAGAGAGAATGGAGGTGGGGGAGAAGCAGAGGGAGAGAGAGAATCCTCAGACTCCCCTGCTGAACGCAGAGCCGGATATGGGGCCTGAAATCAAGAGTCTGATGCCTAACTGACTGAGCCACCCAGGTGCCCCAATCTTACTTTTTCAAATGAGGACATGAAGGCCAAACACGTGCACTGGTCCCCATTAGGATGTAAAGGACCCAGACAGCAAAACTGGCCAGTATGCAGTGCAGGCTTCCTCTCCTCCAAAGGGTCTCAAACTTCAACCAGAACACCTCTAACACCAGCGGAGAGGGAATTACTGAATGCACTCAGGGCCTTAAGACCTAGCCAGAGTACAGCACACGGCCAACCTTAAAATGTTAATGCCCATCTCACATTATATTCTACGCAGTAATATAGTTATGGTTTTTAAATTTTTTCTCCAAGCTTCTAGTGAAACTGACATACCAAAAATGTGTAGCAAGTGTATCCTATGCTAGTTTAAGGGACTACGTGACACCACTGTATCTGTTAAAAAGACAGAACACACATATGGCCAATGAACCAAAGCCCTTATGGAGCAGCAGGACCAACAAGGAGAAATGAGGACAGTACGCACTGAACCCCCATTCCTTGGAGAGTATTCTGAGCCTTTCTCGGAGAAGAGAATTATGAGCCGGCTATTTTAAGTGAGGAATTAGAAATGGCTACAAAAGAGAAAGAGGTATTCAAATTGGAAAAAAAAAAAATGACAGATGCTAAGAAATTCTCAGAAATAGGGTAAGGCTACCCAGCACTGGGAAAGAAGTACGTAGAACCGGCTATGCAGAGGGCAGGGATTCCCAAGCAAGAAAGCACCCGAAGGACTTGTTACACGCGTACAACTTGCTCTCCATCCCCCGCCCCCCGACCCCATCAAGTTTCCAATTCCACAGGTCTGGAGTGAGACCTGAGAATTCGCATTGCTTAGTGTTTCCAGGAGATGCTGATGCTGCTGGCTTGGGTCCCACGCTCCATGTGTTTCAGGGGGAATCAGAGGAGGGAGGGAGCAGGTCCACCTGCAGTGGGCCGGAGGGTCGCAATGAGGAGATGGCAATGGAGTGATGCCCTTATGAATCTGCAGAGATCCTGGCTAAGGAGGAGATAATTCTGGGTGGAATGAGGGCATGAACAGAACTAATAGAACAAGATTTGCTTTAGCGTGGGTGCCTGGGTGTCTCAGTCAGTTAAAGCGTCTGTCTTTGGCTCAGGTCATGATCCCGGGGTGCTGGGATCGAGCCTCGCATTGGGTAGTCTGCTTCTCCCTCCCCCTCTGCCACTCTCCCTGCTTGTTCCCCCACACTCTGCCTCTCTCTCAAATAAATAAGTAAATAAAAACTTTAAAAAACAAAACAAAATAAGGTTTGTTTTGGCGTGCACAGGGCCAGGAAGGCACCGAGCTAAGGGGATGGTTGTAAACCAGGGGAGGAGAAAGAGGACGAGAAGCCATGGAGGCACGGTGTGGGGTGAGAGGAGACAGATCCAAACCAACCGTAGAGAAACAAGCAGCAGAAATTGGCTACGGACTCACCAGAGAGAGGGGTCAAACATGATTGTGAGGCTCGAGAGAGGAAGTCTATCTTCTAGAAGATAGAGGGGAAATTGAGAATGGTTGCTTATTTGTAAGGGTGAGGAGAAATAGTTTGGGGTCTAAGTTTCTGGTATCCAAAGGTCATCCTGGCAGTGGCAGCCCTTGGTTAAGCAGACAGCAGAGCCCACAGAGGGGACAGTGAGTTTAACAACGGAATGTAGATGGGGTTTCAGAGTCCTGGGTCTTTTAAAGAAAGGGAATAAATGGCTTCTTAGAAGGAAAAGCGTATATAAGAACAGAAAGCCATCTTGAAAATCATCACAAGAAATTGTGAAACCACGTACGGTGACAGCTAGACTCACGTGATTTCACAACAAGTATCCAATCATTAATTATCCTGTACACCTGAATGTAAGCTTCTGGGCCAGTTTTACCTCGATGAAGAGAGGAACGAACAAAGTGCGTAGGCTACAGTCATTAGAGAGGACTCTCAAAATGCTTAGAAGTTTCTGTCACTATCCATAGGTACATGTGTGCCTAGTTATTAGCCGATCCAAGGACAAGCTTCATTTTTAAAACTCAGGAGTAAAAGATGGCATTCTTCAAAATCCCCCAGTTTGCCAATATTGAAATGTTATTTTATTATTCACTGCCACATTAGTGTCACTCTCTTACCTCTCACCAAGCTCCCCGCATAAGCCATCTGGATGCAAGTCTCTCTTAGCCCATCTGTGTTCTCACATTCACAAATCCTAAACATTCTTTTCTTACCGTATAAGGAACACACTTCTATTGCTACTGCTCTCTTTAAAATAAAAGGAAAATGACAGACGACCACCCTGGATTGGGAAGAGAATGTTATACCTTGTTAGAGATGCTGATAACACTGTCTGATAATTAATAGCCTGGATTCGGGGGAAAGAAGAAAAAAAAAACAAAAACTGATTTCACATTTCAGATAACTCTAGGAGATCCACTTGTCACGTCTCTTCCAAAGACATTTCCACAAAACCAAAAATTTCAAGCAGGAGCAAACTAAGAGGAGGACAGGTGCCAAGATAACTTCCCAGCATGGCGTGAGTTCCAGCGCTGCTCGCAGCCCTGGGTCAATCCTGGGCCGGCTGAATTACCTCGGGCAAGCTACTTAATTTGACCACGACTCAGTCCGTTTCCTCTTCAGTAATCTGAGGTTTAGAAATATCTACCACAGCTGGCAAAAAGACACATCAGTGAAACAGAAAGAAGTCCAAAAATAAAACCACACGCCTAGGGCCAACTGCTTTTCGAGAAAGGTACTAAGGTCATTCCAAAAAGAGAAGATAGTCCTTTCAACAAAGGGTTCTAAAACAACAGAACATTCATATGCAACAAAGATAAACTTTATACCTACTGCCTTATAAAAAGTTAACTCAGAATGAATCACAGACCTCAATGCAAAAAAAGTATACTCTGTAAGAGACTGAATTCATCAACTAGTCTTTATAAAAATCAAAAACTCCATGAAAGACACTCTGAAGAGAGTGACAAGACCAGCTACAGACCGAGAGAAAGCATGCAAACCACACATCTGACAATGGCTTTCCCCCCAGACTCTGAGTACTCAACAGTGAAAACACCCAATTTTGTTTCAAAAGGGACAAAAAAATTGGAGAACACTTTACCAAAGGCGATACAGCAAACAAGAACGTGAAGAGATACTCATGAACACTGGTCATCAGGGACACACAACATAAAGACACTGTGAGAAGGTGCAGGGCAGTCAGAGAAGCCTCCTCCAGGCTGAGAAAATATTCAGAAGACAGGAGAACAAGGCCAGCCGCTCCGGACCGCGCCCAGAGCTTTCTCCAGGGTAGCCCATTGCAGGGGGACGGGGCCACAGCAGAGCCAGGAGGCAACTGCCCCTCTCTGTGGCTTTGCTGGTCGCCAGGGTGAACCTTAGTCCTCAGCATTTATGGAGCGAAGGGCATAGTGGTGAGGTCACGGGGGCCTCTACACACCAGTCATGTCTACCAGTTACCTAAAGGGGGGCCTTCTGTGCACCACTTTAGGGAAGACGAGAACAAGCCTTTCTGCATTCTGGTCAGGGCACACATGAACCTCCACAGGGCCTGGGACACGTAACCCTGAGGAAGGTCACATGGGGCAGGAACAAGATGGAGGGCCAAAGCTGGGGTCAGTGTTGTCAACCCTCCTAACAGCCATAACGCGCTACCACTACACACCCACTAGATATATAGGGACAGACTAGATAGAGAACTAAAACTAAACACACACACTGACAGTATTAAGTGCTGACAAGGATGCAGAGCAAACGCGATTCTTCTGCATGGCAGCAGGGATGAAAAATGGTACAGTCACTCCAGAAAGGAGTGTGGCACTTTCTCTAACAGCTAAACACATACATCCCGGACGACCTGGCAATCCTACCACTAGGCATTATATTCAAGACAAATGAATACTCCTGTCCACGGAAACATCTGTACACAAATATTTACAGCCACAGTTCTCAGGCTGCCCAACACTGGAAACAGCCTAAATGTCCTGGGAGAGATGAAGGCCCAAACTGGTTCACCCACACAACAGAATACCGTGTAGCAAGGAGTACACCACGCCACAACACTGATGAATTCCGGAGGCAATATGTTAAAAGAAACCGGGTTCAAAATGCCGCAGCCAGTAGGATTTCATCTATGATATGCCAGAAAAGACATAAAAGCACAGGAATGGAGGGCAGACTGGTGGCTACTTGTTTCTGAGCTCCATGAGTTAGGAGTTAGGGGAACTTAAAAAAGACATTCTCTAAGTTCACCCTGAAGGGCTCCGATGAATAAATATAACCCTAAAAGAAGTAGACTTTCTATCCTTCTTAGAGGAGATGCAGCCATCCCTCATGATAATCACAGAACTCGAAGTATCAATTCAGAAGCCTTCAATGGATATTTTTGAATTTTTTTTCCTTCACTCCAGCCTTGGTAAATTTACCAAACCCTATGCGTAAAGAACAAAATAAAAGCAAGACGTACGATTTTTTTAACAGGCAAATCTTCTGGATGTAAAATGTGAATTTTTCCTCTCTCTCTCTTTTTAAATAATTTCTATACCCAACACGGGATTCAAACTCATGACCCCTCAGATCAAGAGTTTGCGTGTTCAAACACCAGAGCCAGCCAGGTGCCCCTGGAAAATGAATTTTTAATGAAAAATCATTTGTATTTTCACTTTGTGTCACTACAAAATTTCAGACTCACATTCAAAATGAAATGTTTATTTTATAATTTAGTTAAACTGCATACATCTCCCATAAAATCAAATTTAACCATATACTTATTAAGACTTTTTTATTTATGAGAGAGTATGCACACACGCACGGGGGGAGGGGCAGAGGGAGAAAATCCCAAGCAGACTCCCGGCTGAGCCCAGAGCTGGCCTGGGGCCCCATCCCACCACCCAGGAGATCAGGCCCTGAGCTGAAACCAAGAGTCGGTCGCTTAACCGACTGAGACACCCAGGTGCCTAAACCATAAAAATATTTTTAGGAGTAGAGGAAAGGTTTGGCTACAAAAGCGCACAAGAGAAACAGTACGCTGACCGAGGCAGTCCTATGCCACGGGCTAATTACAGGTTCTGTGCATTTGTCAGAAGTTGCAGAACTGTACCCTCAAAGAAGTAAATTTTAGTTTTTGTAAATTTCACAACAAATTCCTAAAAGCATCAATTAAACAAATGTTCACTAGGAACAGCACCAACATCACATAATAGTTGCGAGAACTCAATGAGATGATGGATTTAATGCGCTCAGAGCGAGCACTGGGTACATTTTAAGATTATTATGGTATTACCACAGTCTCAGCATTTCATATGCAATTCACATTCAAATCAAATCATTTATCAAGGATCAATCTTGTCCTGGCTTCTACAGTAAATAAAGACACATATTTATGCCTGCTCTCTCAAGTCTCAAGAAGGTAACCTATGCTCTGGTCCTAAAAATGAGGTGAAAATTCTCACTCAAGAACAAAGTCAACGCTAAATTATCAATAATAAAAGGTGACCAAGGTCAGATGATACAAGGTCAGTTCTATGTGTGTTTTAAGTATACTGGGTGACAGGTGATTTGTTTCTCTTTTTCTGACGCAGAACCTTCCAGGCTTGGAGGTAGAGCCCGAGGCCAACATTACAATGGGTTTGCATTCTCTCGACATGACTCAATAGTGGCAGTCAAGGGGGACCAGGAAGTGGGCTGGGTGGTAGGAGAAAGCGCCCAGAAAATTAAACACTAGGTATGCATGATCGGCACAGAGAAAATGCAGACTTCATTAGCACCATTGAATACTCAGAGGACTCAACATTTACACGATAAGAGAGTCCGGGATGATGAAGATTTCCTGGTTCAAAACTCTCCTGGAAGAAAGAGGCCTTAGAAATCAACGATAACATGTATCTCATATTGAAGTAGCTTAATCTGGGCATCTTGTTATGCTGGCGGACCACAGGATAGACACCGTAACTAAGTTAACACATTCACTTCTACAGAAAACTATAGACAACACTCCAAAAAATAAACATAACATATAAGCCCTTTGGCAATCTTATTGACTACAATCTGCCATCATTTCTATCAATAATTTTCAAATGGTGGGTCTTAACATAATCTAATAGGTTGCACCCAGCAACTGTTTAAATGAAACAGACTAGAGATGAAAGTGCAGAACAGAGTAGGGTATAGCAGGGTTGGATTGGATACGAAAATGAATGGATAGATCAAGATGAACAGGATATAGTGGATGGGTATGGGGACTGTTAGAAAAGGGAAAGGAAAGAAATATGAAGCCATACAGCAAAAAAAATAAATAAATAAAATAAAGATGCACCGAACCATATTAACTGTGCATATGGTTGCATGAGTCATGGTCAAAACAATTTTTGAAAAACACTGACTTAAATCTTAACCCATGCAACCTCTTATCTAAAACTGCTTAAAAGCAAGTTTTCATGCTGTTCCCAAGGACAAGCATCCAATGCATATTTCCAAGAAAAGAAATTCCCTATCGTGATTTGTGTAAACAGGGCAGCAGAGAAAATTAAAAACGTAAGCCTGTTTTCTGAATGTGTATTAAGTCACCAGATGCATAAAGTGTATCCACAACGTCAGTCCTGTGTCCTAAGATCTGCCTCACTTTATTGCTTTATTCTGACAGATATCATCACTGTACTGAAACAGTCAACCTCAAGGCAAGGGTCTGAAATAGTCTCTTCTCTGTTCCACTCTGTGCTAACAAACTATGCTATGCACTGAGAATGGCCATCAACAGCTGGCCCGTGTGCACGGTCTTCCTAATCCTATTGGCTTTGATGACTCCTCTCCAAAAAGACAACTGATTGTACCTCTGGGAAGCCTCTTCTCCGGATTGCTAGCTATTTGCTGTTGGTTGCAGGAGAGGAGGACTCTGTCCCTCCCCCCCCACACCACCACCCCCAGGCCGGCCCCACACTCACACACCTCCCTCCTCTACATTCGGCATGACAGAGTCAGGATCTAGCAAATCACAACCAGATGACATCCTCAAGACCACAAATTCCCATTCCTCAACTCCCTGATATGTAGAGTTTATATAATGTTTAAAATTAAACAAATCCAGCATTTGGGTCACCAAAATTTCTTTTAACAAAAAGCAAAAAGATCCATCAAACCATAATTGGTAGCAACTAAGTAACAAATAAACAAGTCACCTGGCAAAGCGATAACCTAAAGAAAAAGGTGTGCTGGAAAACAATTAGAACGTGGGAGATCAAAACAGCTGGTAGGTATCTAGGAAAGAGTTAAAAACCTGTCAGTATCAAGGGTGTAAGAGACGTAAATATAAACACTTCTTCAAAGTCCAAGGTATCCAGACAAAACCAAACAGCAGATAGTTTCTACAAAGACTAATGTACATGCATGCAACATCCATATCTTTCTTTTATTTTTCTTTTTTAAGATATTATTTTTAAGGGGCAACTTGGGGACTCGGTTGGGAGGCTGCCTTGGGCTGGGATCAAGATCCCATGCTCAGAGGGGAACTTGCTTCTCCCTCTCCCTCTGCTTGTGTGCGCTCTCTTGCACTCACTCTCTGTCAAATGAATGAATAAAATCTTAAAAAAAAAAAAATTTTATTCTTAAGTAAGCTCTATACCCAATGTGGGTCTTGAACTCACAACCCCAAGATTGAGAGTTGCATGTTCTACCAACTGACCCAGCTGGGTGCCTCAATATTTCTTTCTTTCTTTTTCTTTTTCTTTTTTTTTAATGCACCATCTATTGCAACCAATTTTTTAGACCTTTTAAATTGTAGGCTTTGCATCTCTTCTTTTTCTCTAATTACAAAGGTAACCTATACTCACCATAGAAATTTCAAACAATATACAAATATAACTTAGAAAGTAAAAGTCCTTCATAATCCCACTCTCCAGGGACAACCATTGTTAATAGCTTTATTTATTCTTCAAATTTGGAATGGATATACTAATTAGATTGTATGCATTACAGATTTCTTATACATAAAATATAACATTTTCAAGAAAAATAGAATCATTCTACATATACAGTATTCTGCAAGTCGCATTTCTTCAACCTCCTGATATATATCTTGAAAATCTTCTCTTGTCAGTAGACCCAGATCTACATCATTCTTTTTAATGGCTACAAAGTATTCTATTATTTGGACAGACCATAATTTATGTCACCAGTCTCTTAGACATTTGGGTTGCTTCCAATTTTTTGTTATTAAAACAGTGCAGCAGTTACATCCTTTTGTATATATATTTAAAGTATTTCTATAAGTTGAATTCAGTGAAACAGGTTTTTGTTCAGGGTCATAGAATATGTTACACTTCTTTTTTTCAATTATCCACTTAACTTTAATTCATACTACCAAAAATCTTCAAGGTAGCAATTGCTGTAATTGCTTAATTATTTTGATTTTCATCTTTAATCCGTTTTTGAAAATAAATTATTCTACTCAAAATTAATTGCATAGGTATTAAATTAAAAGGTATGTTTTAACACATTCCTGATTGCTTATTAGAAAATAATGCATTGTCCACACCCTACGTAAAAATAATCCAGTTTTAAGAAATTTCATGTATCCCAAAAATCACTGAAAAACTCTTAAATCCCACATTAGAACCTAGAAGTTCTTCAATTCAAATAGATTCACTGTAATCACAGTTTTCTATTTATCTTCCAAAAGGGCGGGGGGGAATGCAAGGATCCCCATCACACTTACAAGCTTCAGAATCCAATACAAAAAACTTACCAAATTGTCACTCCTAAAAGAGTACAAATACAAAAAGTCATGACATTCAGAGTCGGCTTTCCAGTAAATCACCCAGGACACATTTCATGGCAAACAAAATACTTGCTGAGAAATACAGTTACCAGGGCAACCATCACTGACCTTTTATGTTTTATTTATCAATAGTATTGCTGAATTATTCTCATTCTTGGAAACAAAGGAGAAAAATATATTATAAACAATGATAATTAATTAAGGGTCCCCTGTTTCAGAGTAAATCACTCCTGCCAAATCTGTGTTTGTCCAACAGACGTGCCGTTATCTGCTTCTTAGTTCTTGTCTGGGCTAAGGATGGAGATGGCAGATCCCGAGAAGACACTTAAAAGTTACTGATACTAAACCCGATGCTCTCCATGGAAAGAATGGGAGAGTCAGTTAACAGTCACTGGGACACATATGGGAATTCTATCTTATCGCCTCCCAACATGTGGCACATAGTAGGCACTTGCTTGCGAAATACGGAATAAATGAACCCTAAAATGACTAGATGCCTGAATGAATAAATCCGCCTATCTTTCAAATTAGTTTCTAAGACTAGAAATTCCAAACTTTTCACCATTTAAGATCTACCTTTTTATTCTCATCTAATCAAATACCTCCATTTAGAAAAATAAACTTTTTGTTTTAGCATCCTCGCATATGGTCATACCTTCTTGAACCTGATAGGCAGAAGGGGAAAAACAGCTGGGACAGAAAGAAAATCATATAGAATTCCCGGTGTCCAAAATAAGACATTAAGAGCATTTATAATGAATTGGATTTATTCATAATCCTTATCAAGGAGGCAGCAGGGTACAGAAAAGAGAGCCCTGGGCTGCAAGTCAGAGGCCTGGAGCTCGGTCCTGGCCTTGGATTTAATGAGTAAGTCCCTTCAATTTTCAGTGCCTTCATTTACAAGATAAGGAGGTTAGTCTGTGTGACCTCCCAAGTCCCTCTAGCTCTAAATGTCCATGACACACTGACCTGCCTTCCCTCTAAAAGGGAAAAAGATATCAAGGACACCTCAGTAGGAAAACATCTACCTGGGAAAAGAGGAGCACTCAGTCCGCTGCCCAAGCGAGGCCAATGGGCAGCCCAGGGGACTGCGGTCACTACAGCTCACCAGCGGAGGTGTTTCGACTCCCCCATGTACAATCTAACCCACACGCACCCTTGTTCTCAAGGCCCTCTGCATTCCCTCCATCGCCAGAGAAAACATGGTCTCTTCTGCCTCCTCCTGGCCTTCATCATGGCACTTGCTTCCTCAAGCAGATCAACTCTTCTTTATCTTCTATCTCCCTCAGCATTGCTTCCTATTTTTTTTTAAGATTTTATTTATTTGAGAGAGGGAGAGAGAGTACAAGGTGGGAGCAGAGGGAGAGGGAGAAGCAGTCTCTCCCCTGAGCAAGGAGCCCTAATGGCTCGATCCCACTGAGCTGAAGGCAGACGCTCATCTGACTGAGCCACCCAGGCGTCCCTATTATCTCCTATTTCTGATATATGTACATATTTTCCAGTCTATTTTAAATATATACATATTTTTAAGCCCCCTCAATCCTACATCTATTTCCACTTCCTTCTCCCTTGCCCTACCTTCACCAGCTAAGTCTCTTAAAACACTCGTCTAGACTCCTGCCTCCCACTCTGCACTCCCTGTTCACGCCACCCACGGCCATCTGGTTTCCACTCACCACTGCACCGAGCTCCCCTGTAAACACCTAAACGCTAGGTCTGAGAATGGCCTCCTTTATCTAATCTTACCTCCCTCCAGCATTTGTCAGTGCTTCTCCCCCCTTTCTTACAACTCGCTCCTCTCTTGGATGCTAAGATAAAGCCCTCCTGGTTTTCCTCAAAAGCCGACAGCTCCCTCTTGGTTTCTTCCACTGGTTCATCTTCTGCCTTTCCTTGAAGTGTTGACATTCCATGAAGTTCTGTCTTTAGCCCCTCTCCTGCGCGTACCCGGTGTATGCATTCTTCTTAGGAGCGCCTGCCCATGGCCATGGCTCCAAAGGAATGTTCTAGAATGCAGCTGGGTATCTCCACGTGGGTACACCACACACCTCGCCAACACTGAGGGCACCGGCCTTAATCCCAGCCCCGCCTGGGACTCTCAACTCCCTGTCTCGGTTAGCAGACTTATCACCACTTAGATGACCCAAGCAAACGTGGTCATTAACCTAGGCTCCTCCTTCTCTTCTCAGTCCCGTATTCAGTCAGGAAATTCTATCCACATAAATACGTCTTGAAACCAACTTCCTCCCAAACTGCTTAGCAAATCCCTGAGTACAGGTCCCCCCAAAACCTCAGCTTCTTCTATAGTTTCTCCCTAACATTCTCCAATCTCCCCAGTACATTCCACACCGATCTCATCCTCACCACCCGCCCCCTCCACCCACTCTAGGCAACTCACCCTGGGATAAAGCCCAAACTCCTCTTGACCAAGTTAGTCCTCCTGAACTGACTCCCACGTGCCTTCTCCACTTTCATTTGTTGCTGCTATCTCAAAGGCTTTCTCCCCCAGCCATGCCACACTTTTGGCAGTTCCCAGAATCCCCCATGCTTTTTATGCTTCTGTATCTGTCCACATATTATCTCTCTACCTGGAAAAACTTGTAATACCAACTCCACGACTATCTCGTACCTCCCTTTCAAGACTCATCTCAAGGGCCCCCGAAAGTCTTTCCCAACTCCAAGTCTGCACATTGAGTCTGGTATTCCTCTTCTGGGCTCCTGCAGCACTCCCAAACTATGCCTGCTATTGTTCTTAGCACACCGCATTGTTATTTTTATTGTATTTTTACTATTTTTAGCGAACACAGAGTGGGTAACACACACACATGTACACACAGATAAGCATGTAGTATTTACTCAAGAAGTATTAAAAAACTGAGGACAAAATTTATAGTCATATTAATTTTAATCTTGGACAAATACACCGGGCAGCTTGTCTATATTCACCGTGGTACACAGAGTCTTCCTGAGTTAAGTCACACAGCAATTTCCATTTGTCCCTGGAAGTAGAGGTGGAAGAGCTTCTGACCTTGGTTTCTCTTACGAAATGACCATTTTATAAGAAACATTGGCTGTGCACTAGACATCACAGACTGTTCTAAAGAGTTAGCTCCTTCAGGAGCTTACTGTCCCACAGAACCCACAGAATCTCTTTCAAGGAAAAAGTTTATAGTGAGGTTTTGGGATAGAGGCATTTCTGTGCATCAAGATTCTTTTAAAACATAGTAAAACAAATAGGACCACACATGAAAATTTTGCTTTCAAACGGAATGGTCGTTCTTATGCTAAGTTTTGAAAGCTCACTCCAATGTCCTTCTGCTACCTCTCAGTTCTGTTGGTTATTAAGCTTCAAATCACTGTCATTGGGCAAGCAGTGAACATGCAATAATTACCTGGAATTTTTCTTTCTCCTTCTCTATCATCTTTAAATCCACAATATCTCAATCCAACTGATGTCAGCAAATCCAGTCTGTCCCAACTTTTCTCTAAAACTCTTAAAACTATTTGAATGAGGTGTTGAGCAGCTGTCAGTTATGGATTTGAAAATAAAAAAGAGCCTGAAAATTGTACGTTCAGTATAAAAAGATTAGGTGAAGCAATTCAGAATGTTTAAGAACTTTAAATCAAGTTAAAAGCAGTTACTATGGCCAGACCTCAGGAAGCTCCGCTTAAGAGTCGCATTAACCTGGCAGTCAAACTATTTAAAATGAATAATGTTTTTTTCACATTTCACTCACTTTCAGTATCCACACACACACACACACACACAAAAGATAACAATGTGCATTGGCACACTGGCACAGCAATATGGTCACGTAAGAGTAACCTTCAAGATTTAGCATCCTAAGGACAAAGTGAGAGCTATTAATCTGGACTTGATGTGAGCTCGACCCCTCTGAGGCCAAAAGGTGTAACGCCTCAAATAAAGAAAGGGCAATTAGGATATTCCAGAAGATTTCCAAGAGAAAAACCAAGAGAAAAGTCAAGAAAAATGTGCAATTTGGATGCCCGCAATTTGGATGCCCGCAATAGCTGAGTCCAAGATACAAGATGAATCTACCAAAAGTGGGGTGAATGTCAAAGTCAGCCCGAGGGCTCTTCTAACCCCCTCACTAGTTCATGCTATGGAATGAGCATGAGAATTTTCCTTCTGAATTTTAAGTGTGGAGCTCTGTGGTCCAAGATGGTAGCCACTAGCCGTCTGAGGCTATTTAAGTTTAAAATTATTAAAATGAAATAGGATTGAGAAGTTAGTTCTTCAGCAGCAGTCACCACATTTCAGCGCTCCACAGTCACAGGGGGCACGTGGCTACACTGGGCAGCACAGATGGAGACTATTCCCACCGTCACAGAAAAGTTCCATCGAACAGCGTTGGGAGAGGCATGGCTTGAGAAAAGATGCTTGAGGTACTAGACTCGCCTGCTCTAGTTTTCAGAGCTCCCCAGCTAACGTGAGCTGCGTTCTGATCATTCTATCTGTAGGAGCAGAGCTGTCATCTCCTCGAGGTGATGCACAAAACTTCCATCAGGATGTATCTTTCACCTGGAAGAGTTCGGGCAACACAGACCACAGCTCGGCAGGCTGCCATACTCTCACCACACTCTCACCACTCAACTGCACATCAAAACGCTCCCACACATTAATTTAATTTGTGACCCCCTGCCAGCTAATATGTGCTAAGGAAACAGGCATGGTCTTTACACAGCTTGTTGAAAAGGAGGATAGCAAACATGAATCTACCTAAAGAAAAGGAGCTGCCGTGAAGCTGACCTAGATTCTTCCTGCCATCCCGGAAGTGCTCTGTGTGCTACACTAGGATTTGTTTTTGTTGTCTGGTGCTTATTGTTAAAGAAGCACACTCCAGAAAAACAGCAGCCATCTATCTTCCCTCCGTGCTTACGCCTGCCAAAGCTGTCACTCATTACATGAAATGCAGGGACAGTTGGGAAGTTCATTAATTTGCTCTTTATTCAATACCACAACCTCAAGAATCTTAATTAAACATTTTAAGTAATATGGACAGGCTGAACAGGCTCTCGACAGCTCCATATACCATGGTGAAAGGCACGGTTTGCTGCACTGGGGTACAACACTGAAAACTGATCTCATTGTAGTACCTTCTAGTCTAAAACATGGAAACTCCATCCAGTGTGGCCACATCCTAGCTGTGTGACTGGGCTAAGTTATTACTTGTCTCATTTCATTCATTCTTCTAGAACCTCCTCCCCAGAGTTCATTCACTTCCAAGACAACCCTCCCCTTCTCCCCTTCATGACTCTTCAGCCATTTAGATAACAGAATTCCATCCCACATCAACCCTGCCTGTCTCACACCTATAACATTATTCTCCTTCCTCTGACTCATCCTTCCTGGACTTCGTCACACGGACTTAGCCTGTCCCTGAAAAATACACCTTCCTTAAGGTTCTACCTGGAGGATCTCCCATACGCTCATCTCCAGCACCTAACTGGCTGTTGGACGCACATTCACTTACCTGTCACCTAAGTAAGTGAATCAATGTACACTTTGAACTTCGGCTATCAACTCTTTACAAATGACTTTCAAATCTGCATCTCCAGTTCTGCTCTCCACTTCTCTTCTAAACCCTAGGACCACATTTCAAACCACCTTCTAAGTGTTTTCACCATGTTCTTGCAGTAGCTCAAGTTTAACATATCCCAAAACCAAACTCATTGTCTTCCCTTATTAAACCCATCGTTCAATAGTTTTATTTCTGCTCATTGGAACAGCTGCTCTCTTAAGCTACTGAAGTTCCAAAATCGAAGCACAGTGGCACCTGGGTGGCTCAGTGGGTTAAAGCCTCTGCCTTCGGCTCAGGTCATGATCCCAGAGTCCTGGGATCGAGCCCCGCATCAGACTCTCTGCTCAGCAGGGAGCCTGCTTCCCTTCCTCTCTCTCTGCCTGCCTTTCTGCCTACTTGTGATCTCTCTCTCTCTCTCTCTCTCTCTCTCATCTGTAAATAAATAAATAAAATCTTTAAAAAAAAAATCGAAGCACACTTTCACCTTTAGTCTTTATTTGCTCTCAATCCCCATTTCTGGTCAGCCATCGAATCCAGTCAATTCTACCTCCATTCTTCTTCCGCTACCCTACTTCAAGTTTTCATGAAGTCTTATTGAACTATTATACCACTAACCGGTCCCTCGTTTATAATCTATGCACAAACCATTGCCAGATGCACATTCCTAAAGCATCAATCTGATGTTACCTCACTGCTCTAAATCCCTTCAATAGTTCCCAGTGACCTCCTGAATTAATCTAACTTTGACATTCAAAGGTTTTCCGCAATCTGGCACCAGCTCTCTTTCCCTAAATCCCATCTCACACTCTGTCTTAGCTTTCCTACCTGTAAACTTTGATTCATGTGGTTCTCTCTCAGCCTGATAATATCCTTTCTTCTCGCCTCTTTCTTCCCCATTTTCGAGACTTGGTTTAAGTGTAGAGCCTTCTGCACTCCAACTCCCTTCCTGCTCCCTCCCCTATGCACCCCCCCCCCACCATGGAAGGACAGAGAGGACCGTGATGGGAATTCTCAAGTCCTTATCCAGTTTTTTGCTGTGGCCTCCTTCACACCTTCAGGAGCCCCACAGAGAATATAAAGAGAGGAAAGACAAGCAAAGGAGCATTCCTTGTGACTGCCCATTTCTGGCTTCAGTCTCATCCCTGATGTGCTCTCGGTAAACTGGGTGTCACTCTCTCCAGCCTTGTTTTGAACCTGAAGGACTCATCCTGTTTAGGCCAGTGGTTTTCACATCTTTTTCGAAAAGCACTTAATTTCAAAGAGAATCTTTCAGCGATCAGGATATAAGTGTGGAGCTTCTCTTGCTGAAATGGAAGAGTGCTTTGGAAACCAGCACCAGGTAAATGTTATAAAATGAATTAACTCTGACCAGTTATTCCATTATAAGTAGATTATATATTCACTTTTTTTTTTTTTTTTAAGTCTATCCTTTTCTTGCTCCTTTAGTTCATAAAAAGTTCAGGTCATAATCTTCAAGGTGATGACCTCATTTTAAAAAATCCTAAAACCTTGAAAAATATTCTATTAAAGCATAACTCTGAATGCACTCACCTCATGAAACAAGGATAAAAAGATATAATCATAGATAAATTAATATGAAAATGGGAGATCAGTTTTGGTTTAAAAAAAAAAAAAGGTGAAGGGAAATTCTGCTACTACTTTAGCCGGAAAGACTAACTTTCTAGACCTGATTCATGCTGCAGCATGAATGGAATATAAAGCTTGAGGAATAACATTTCAAGAGGAAAAGAAAACTGAACGGGGGTGGTTATTTAAAGAATCATCAACTTGTTTTCATGCAAATGACCAGAATAATGAAATAAGCAATCCTGCCAACAGGACCTAGAAGCAATTGCTTTTAAATAGGATGCTTGAAGCATTAACCACCTAATTCTAGGAGAAATTGATTAACTAATCTCTTCTTTTTCGTGAGTAATACCAATCATACACTATACGTTAATGCACTGACAAAATTTATATGTCAAAGATATAATTTTTCTTGAATATTGCTATCAAACCATTTACTTGACAGCAGGTCATGCTGGTAAAGATATATTTACCAAGATTTATGGTGGCAAGGAAAGGTTTAATGACCGCAACTTGTGGGATTCCTGAGAAAGCAGTCCCTGAGAAAATGTCTACCCAGAAAGTGGGGGAGGGATGGCACCCGGTGGAAATCAAGGCACATATGTGATTCCACACAAAACTCAACTAATTGCAATAATCCACCCACAATGCCTCGGAAATGCAAGCTATGGAACCTAAGAACAAAACAGAGCGATATAGCTACAAGGGAAGCATCGATAAAATGCTATGATTCTCCATAATTCAAAGCATTTAAAACACCAAACACAGACGAGGCTGGGTGCATGCCTTAGGCAGGGAGAAGTCTAAATGGATAGATGTGAATATGAAGGAACGCTTTAGAAATAGGCCATAAAATACAAGTTATGATAGGTCCTCCTCCCCCCCCAATACTGTCAGGAAGTGAGAGTTATTGAACAGGGATCGCTTATGACAGTGAGAAAAAAGGCTGGCCACCCCCTCCCCCTAAAGACGCCTTTACAAGGTCACAGATATATCAGTGTCATAAATGCATTTTAAAAATATTACAGCAATAAACTCCGGTTAGAGTGGGTTCCACCTCTATGTTCACGGGAAAGAACAAACTCCAAACTTCTCCTAAATTAAAAGGTGATGGTAGCAAACCCTCTTGGAGATCTCTCCCATCATCCCCATCAGACCCACGGGAAACCTGACTGTTTGAGACTAGATCCCCCATAGGCAAATGAGCTTAATTTTGCCACACTTTAGCACCAACTACAGACTCTCACAATCAGTGCAAGTGTCTTCAAAAGACAGACTGCCTCACCCATCTCATTTTTTTCAAACGCAGCAACAAGCCATTTCTCTTGTTTGATCCGACTACCGAGATCTATTTTTTGATCCTGTAGCCACTGACTCCATATACATCTTTATTACTGTACAAGAAAAACTGTTACCCTGAGGTTTAAATTTCCCTAAGTTCACCAAGCCTCTTCTGAGAATATATCTCCGTTTTAAGACAAGACTCTCAGGAAAATGGAGGAGGGGGCAGAGGGCCTCAGAGAGAAAATTCTGGGTGTGTTGTCTCAACTACAAAGTGCCAACACGACATGACAAGGACTCAAAGTCCAGCCATCCCTGGACTGCAAAGAGATTAAATAAATGGAAAGAGGTTCTCTTCTCTGGGCTGGTCGTCTAAATCTCTCCATCGATTGCCCAATAACCAAGTATGAGCAAACACGCTCGGCGTCAGTCCTTCAGGCTATGAAGAAGTCAAGCACGTTGACAGCTCTCCACCCACTGTGAGAACAAACAACTTCTATTAAGAATTCTCATTCTAAAAGCTGATAGTAAGACAACCCGTAAGTGAAATTCCATGAACACAAAGGACTCGTGCAAATCATATACCCGCAACCACCAGTATTCACAACAAAGCAGAAGAGACAGGCTGGGCACAGATCAGAAATCAGATCGTATAAGAAGAGCGAGTGAATAAAAAACTTTTGGCCAGAGAGTGGATTGCTTCTTTTGGTGGAAACAACTGGACAAATATACAGAGAGAACTTGGGACATTTCGAGAAGCGTGTTTAACAGGAAGGAAGAAGCTAAGTCAGAAGAAAGGCACAAAGAAAAGGCACCTAACCAGGGTGCCTGGGTGGTGTGGCTGATTAAATGTCCAACTCTTGGTTTCAGCTCAGGTCGTGATCTCAGGGTACTGGGATCAAGCCCTGCATCGGGCTCCATGGAGAGTCTGTGTGAGATCCTCTCTCTCCCTCTGCCTCTGTCCCTCCTGCTCGTGCTGTCTCTCTCTCTCAAATAAAGAAATAAAATCTGTTTTTTAAAATATTTTATTTATTTGACAGAGAGAGAGAGATCGTAAGTAGGCAGAGAGGCAGGCGGGGCGGGGGGGAAGCAGGCTCCCCACTGAGCAGAGAGCCCGATGTGGGGCTCGATCCCAGGATGCTGGGATCATGACCTGAGCCAAAGGCAGAGGCTTTAACCCAATGAGCCACCCAGGTGCCCCAGAAATAAAAACTTAAAAAAAAAGGTACCTAGCCAACCAGAGAGTTAATGGTACATTTCCTTAAGGAATTGGTCCTTGAAGTGGATCCCAAAAGTCATGTCGGAATCGGACATATCAGACAAAGCAGGAGGAAGGGGGATCGTATTAAAAAAGCAGAAAGGCTTGAGAGAGCATGGCATATCCGGGGCACATTTACTTTGGTAAAGCAAAGCACACGGTGGGTAGCACCTACAGCTAGTCCTAAGAAAAAGGACATGGTGTATGCGACTGGCACGAAATGAGTGGGAGAAGAAGACAGAAGGTGATGAAGGGCACTGTAGGCTATGTTGAAAGAGTGTCAGCGTTGTCCTCAAGATGCCAAGAAGACATTTAAACACGGTAAGCATGAAAGTGACAATCGACAAAAACCAGCGTTAGGGATGCATTATAAGGGATAAGACTAGGGGTAAATGGACCAATTAAGGGACATTTCTATCAGTGTGAACCTCCTTTCCTCACTATAAAATGAGGATAAGGGTAAACTGAGGCAGGGATCGTGAAACAGAGTGAATGCAAGAGACAAGCAAGACCTAGTAAGTAACAGAGAGTGTAGGATGAGGAAGTACTCTAAGATGTCTCTCAGACTGATTTAATGCATGGGGTAGATGGTGGTACACTTCCTCAGGATAGGAAACACAGGACAGAGGGAGGTTTGGGGAAGAGAGATGCTAGGCTCAGTTTCAGACATCTTGAATTTTAGAAAAATAGAGCAAAGTGTTTAGAAGCACAGGTATTGAAGACAGACCTGGATCTGCCACTGATTCCTTATGCTTCTTGGACAAGGGGCCTATCATCCTCTGTTCCCTCATCTGTCAAATGCAGTAAGAGATGTCACTACTCACACGGTGACAATGGGGGTTATATGAGATTATGAAAACCCTAAAGGAATGCTAGTTGCTGCTTGTCATTAATATTTTTGAACTAACTGTGGAACCCCTAGACTGAGATGTCCAGTAGGCAGTTTTAGAACATGGTCTCACGTTTAGATGGAAAAGGCAGTGGACTTTACAGTAAGTAAGCACACCACAACATGGGAGGGGGGGTGCGGGAATGGGAAGAATGGGGGCATTGAGGCTTGAGATACAGATTTGCCAATTTGCAGGATGAAAAGAGGAGTCAAGAAAGACTGATGAGGAGCAGGGCAAGCCATGGTTATTAAACATTACAGACACACATTGCATTATATGGAAAGGGGCATTCCCTATTTTGCTGCGAGTAACTCGGCGAATTAAGTGTAAAAAACAGATACAGAATTCTTCCAACGGCCCACAGAGAACTATTACCCTGAAAGGAAGAAATGAAAGAGACATGAAGACAACATGAAGATAGTAAGAAAAAATTGGCTTCTAAGTAAAATAAAGCCAACTGGGGGGAAATCCTCAAAATAAATATGAGACCAGAGAATTTCCCAAATAAGGGGAAGGGGTATAGGCAGATGTTAACATAGGTTGCAGAAAAGTATTGAAACAAAACAAAACAAAAAAAATTAAAAAGAAAAACAAAACAGCTACCAGTATTTTTCCAAAAGGAAAACCAGGAAGGCTCTATGAGGAAGGAATGAAACTAGCTCCTATAGGAAGGTAGGTAGGAATATGCCAGAAAACACAGATAAGGGAGTAAGACTACTTTATTTTTTTTAATTTTTTTTGAAGATTTTATTTATTTATTTGACGGAGAGAGATCACAAGTAGGCAGAGAGGCAGTGGGGTAAACGGGCTCCCCGCTGAGCAGAGAGCCCTATGCAGGGCTTGATCCCAAGACCCTGAGATTATGACCCTGAGTCGAAGGCAGAGGCTTAACCCACTGAGCCACACAGGCACCCCTAAGACTATGTTATATAGTTGTGACTTTTAAGCCATATTAATGATTTACATGTTCAAAATATATAATTAAATCAAGAGGTAAAGGAAAAAGACCTAAAATTGAATATAAACAGAAACAAATGATCTTAACTATGTATTTATATAGCTAATCAATCACACACATAGACAAGGAACTAACTTGTGAACTTGTAAACACAGTACTGTGTCTATCCTCCATGCGAATCTATTTAAAAGGCAAAAAGAGGGGTGCCTGGGTGGCTCAGTCAGTTAAGTGTCTGCCTTCAGCTTGGGTCATGGTCCCAGGGGTCATGGGATCGAGCCCCATGATCCCACATTGAACTCCTTGCTCAGCAGGGAGCTTGCTTCTCCCTCTCCTGCTCATGCTCTCTCTCTCTCTCTCTGTCTTACAAATAAATAAATAAAGCCTTAAAAAAAAAAAAGGTTTAAAGGCAAAAAGATTGACAAAAAGTCTTGAACTTTATTTGGTAGGTTTGTTGTCTACAGTGGTCTTGGTAGAATAATTTCAAAAATTTTTTGTATTTAATTATAAGACATTGGCATGGCTGGGAACCAAGGTTCTCACCATGGGAAAAGAAAGATACAAACAAGGAACAGAGAAGGAGGAAAGAACATTAGGGTATTAGACTAGAATTGATATATATAGAGAGAGACATAGATAATTTATATGCATATAATGTCTACATATAAAGTTATATATAAATATGTACAAAATATTTAATAATATAATATTTATGTTAAAATTATAATATATAAAATATGTAACTAAATATGTAAATTTACTATACTTATATATCCTAGTTCTGTCTGCTGACACAAGTCAATAGCAAAGAGCATACTTCCTTGTTATCTAAATGTCACTCCTCCACTGGAAGGAGTCAGGAACCAGGACCCTGATTCCAGGTCTGGGGCAGGGAAAAGACAATGTGAGAGTAGACATCTTCTTACAACAGAAAATAAGAAAGCACTTAAAACTTAGAAGAGATACATCAAAAGAAAGCAAGAGCCAGATCAAGGGGGGTTCCCACTGGCTAAATGTGACGTGATGAAATATAGTACACTGAATTTTTTTTTTTTTTAATCTCTGAGTCCATTGTGATTTTCAAAAAAGAGGAGAGGAGGGGGAAGGGTACATCCTTCTTTACACAAGAGCACTCCTACCCAGTGTAGAGAAATGATGGAATTAGAAAAATCACTATTTTGTAGCCACCGGTGTAATACTTGATTCAGACAAGGTTTATCAGTGCTGCCAAAACCACTACGTGAAGAGTTTTTAGGGAACAGGATTTCGGTCTCAAAATAGCCCACAGATTACTGATTAATTACAAAGGGACAAAAATGGAGAACTCTGTAAATCCACCAAAACTAAGTAACTGAACTTTTATCGTCAATCAAGGGATCAAACGTACCATCACCACTACTAGGACAGACTGAGGTGAGACTATCAGAAAGTGACGACAACAGCTATGCAGCGCTCTTGACTGTGGCTGTGACCTGAATCAGACACTGGGGAAATGATCAATCTGAGGAACTGTGGGACATGCTCCAAAACATCACTTTAGACTTAACAAAACATCAGAGACACCCCCGACTCCTTTAAAAAAGCGGGGGAGGGAGATGGAGGGCAAAGGAATGCTTCTAGATTAAAAAAAAAAAAGAGGGATGTGAAAACCAAATCCAGTGCACGATCTGCTCTCCGATAGATTCTGGATCAGGGAGAACAAAGAATCACATGTAAAGAACATCAGTGGACAACCGGGGAGATTTGAATATGGACTAGATACTAGATAATATTACTCAATCAGTGTTACATTTCTGGAATGCAATAATGGCACCGAGGTTACGCAGGAAAATGTCCTTATTACTCAGGAGTTGGAGCTACACGTCGAACGGCTCAAGGGCAAAGTGCCACCATGCCCGCAACTTGCTTTCACGTGGTTAAGGGGAAAAAAAAGGGAAAAAAGGTATGTGAGTATACATGACTCAGAGAGCTAGGTTAAGGCAAATGGATAAAACGTTAACCCTTGATGAATCCAGGTAAGGGGTTTACAAGCATTCATGATCCTTGTCTTTTAACTTTCCTGTGGCTTTAAAATTTTTCTAAAATAAAAGTTAAGAAAAAAATAAGACTACAACCTCTGGACCACAGAGCCCAACCTACTCAACTATGAATGTGCCTAATTCAATGCCTGGTATACAAGCAGATACTCATTTTAAAAATAGATTTTTTAAAATTCTCATTTTTCTACCAGATGCCTTATGGGTTAGTTACAGAACATATCAAATTCTTGATATAAATAGAGTACATAAAATATAAGAGGTTGAGTAAAATAATAAAGTCCTGTCTGTGTTTTAAAGCTCTCAAATTTGAGGTTATAATCACTGCTAGTTTCTCCAAGGAGACAGGAGGATTCCATTTACTTCCAAAGAACGTTTGATTCCAAGCGGGATCTTATGGCCACTTTGTTCTCCAGTCTCAGCTTAAATAAAAAGAGCTGAGTACATCCTGAATTAATCCTTCCAGCGTAGCATTTCTCAGTATTCCCAAACATGATCACAGCAGCACTCGTAGCCAGAGCCATAGCCCCTATCCGTAACGAGTGGCTGTTTTCCTAAGAGCCTACGTATAAAATACTTTCTTCTCGAGTATGTTCATACACACGATCTTTTTTTTTTTTTTTTAACACCCTGTAAGGTAGATTGTTTTTGCTGTTTTTAACTCACAAGTAAAAGCACTGGGCTTTACTATTCTGTAACCTAAACTGGGTATTCCGCTTGCCAACCTGGACCAGAGATAGAAGAGATCTACTTCAGAGAAGGGAATCGAACAGCCACTAACATTCATGTGATTACTAACAAAACTCAAAGAAAGGAGACAGAGGTCTCTTCACAAGGATGTGTGCTCACAAGATACGCACAAGGAAAAGTGAAGTTCAGTGTCATTTAAGCTAATCTATACTTGAACCTTTTAAGAGATAAAACCATTTGAGCAGTAATTTAGTACTACATTAACTTGGGGTTTTTTCCTCCCTATCTATGAAGTTTTCATTGTTTAAGTAAGGGTTTCTGTAAGAGGAATGCAGCGATGCTCCTTTCCTATTCAGAAGAGAGACTCAAGCTGATAACGTCTGGGTGGCTTGGCTTATCACAGGTATAAGAGCCAAGCACATACCACACTTGGACATACAACTTTTTCCCAAGACTGACCCCAAATACTCTGTAATAATCACGTGTTTTCTTATCACTGAATAACGCTATATAATCCTCTACTAGCAAGCTCTGAACTTGGCAGGGGAAGGATCCCAGAGCAAAAATAAATAAAATAAGGGGAAAACTGTGGCAGATAATATTACCAGATAGAGCCTTTGAAAAGATCCTTAAGATAACAAGATTAGCAGCTAGACTGAGAAACAAAAGTTTCATTTTTTTCTTAGCCGGTGCCAACGCACCCTCTCTGTGACCAACAGAAACGCGACCCTCCTGATGCCAGATGACTGACCTTCGGCAGACAGCACAGTCCTCAGAGTGGAAAATCGGGCTCTTTAAAAATCGGGCTAGTAAGGGCTTGGCCTTTAGCACACTGTCCTTCTAGCTCCCCAAGTAGGTACTTCTTAGTAACTAGACATTCCAAACATGAGCACCAAACACTCTTTTAAGGGGTAAATCTTTTAGATCACCTTCAGAGGGGTACGTCTCATTGATGCCAAGTCAGCAGATCCTCTCACTCTGACCCAGAATTCTGAAGTCTTCCTACTCCTGAGGGCTCGACTTTTTGCCGGAAACCCTTACTTTGCCGGCGTGTAATTTGTTAAGTCAATTACGGCATTTTCATGCTGTAGTAAGTGCCTGCACGCGAAACCGTCCTACCAAACAGACCCAACACACGGTCGGCACCCTGGTACTTAAAGTAGTCATTAAAACAAAGGCTACAACATGTGCACACTTCGGCTTACTGTAAAGAAACATACTCATGTATATACCTGTAAAGCAGAAAAAGAAAAGTCTGTGTCAGGGTATAGTTTAGATAAGCACGTGTTAGTGAGACAGAAGATGCAAAGGGAAGGTGTTTCTTCGCAAGGTGGGCAAGGAGACTCAGCAGGCCTCCACCTAAAAACCAAAACAGTCAAGTGAAAAACAGGTAATAGAGAAGTTTCATGCAGAGACAACCAGCTGAAGGCTGGGAGCAGCAGAACCGCTTTCTTCCTCAGTTCAGTAGAGAGATCTGTCTTCCAGTCCCACCAGGACCGAACTGGAAAAGTAGTAAGAAACGGGGGATAAGAAAACAGTTGAGGAAGGAACAACCTAAAGACAGAACCGGGAGGACTGCGAATCAGATGCCAGATCTGAGATTAGGTTTTCTGGAAGGGCAGTGTCACAGCGCCGGCAGGTGGGCTTCCATCTCGATTAGCAGAGGCTGGGGTCAAGGGAATTGCCTGGGAAGCTTCTGCTAGTAAGATATGGTTTAGAGGACGTCGAGGCTTCCAAGAATGTCGTGGAGAAACAATCAGCCCCATTTTATTTCCATCCAAGAGTGAAAGCTAAGGAGGGGAAAAAAAAAAAAAAAGACTCTGAATTTCAGGGCCTTGGAGACCAGGACCACGGTGGTGTCATTTGCAATAATGGAGACTTTGAGAAAAGTTGATACCTATGGCAGAAAAGACAAAAGGTTGAGTCTCTGATATGTTAACTTCTACGTTAATCCGAGCCAAGGGGTGATCTGGTACAGACAATGGGAGAGATGGGGCAGGTGAACCCTTTGTTTGCAAGCGGGTTCCTCCCTGCCCGCTACAGGGATCTCATAATTTAATTCCAGTTTGACACTGCAATCCAGGACTGGATAGCTTAAGAGCCCCTACCTTACCGAGGAAGACTGCCAAGAGCGAGATCCTTCTTCCAGGCATTTTTAAAAGTCCATGTCACTGGAATATCATTTTCAAACACTGAGTAGCATTTAAATATACATCACAGTGCTTTCATTTTAAGCCCATTTAACATCTCTGAATCTCTAGATCAAAATGTTGGGTCAAATGACTCTCTATTCCAGTAAAATATCTACTAAAAGAAAAAAGTTTCCCCACCCAGCCCACATCCCTCTTAAGATAATCACCCTGTTCCAGACACCTGTCAGTCATAATAGATTTCCTTAGTGCTGCTCTCTCTCAACCCCGCTGCCGAGTTGCTCTTTTGAGTAATAATAAAGGCCACACGTCACTTTGGTGGTGCATGTATATAAATACCTCCAGCTCCCATTCTTCTAACCCTAGTTCAAGGCCAACAGCACCAAGGCTTTGGAGGACCAGCACTGGAAGATCTTCAAAGAGAAACTGCCCATGGACCACAACAGCAGCTGTCCCGCTAGAGCCTGCAATTTAAATCTCTGAAAAAGAAACTGTGGCTTCTGAAATTTAAATAAGGAGGTGCCACTTGTAATTACAAACATTCCAGTGGGTCCCTTCCCTCCTTGATGGTTTCCAAACAAAGGCTTTTTATTTGAATTTGGTGGCGCTCCCCAATGGAGACCTTCCTTCGTGCTTTTGCTGGTGCCGTGGCCAACTCAGAAGAGGGGCGCAGGTGGCGGGTTTTTACCTGGCCTGGAATGCCCAGATCCCTCAAAACCATCTCATGTGTAATTACTTGTTTGGCTGGAAACCAAAAAAACTCAATGCTTCGGATTTATAGCCCACATTAAATACACTTGTGAAAGAGCCTCTTAACGCGTGCTTGCACGCACACACACACACATACATGCCCCTTCACGTTTCACGAACCTTAGAAATGGAACCAACCTATTTTCCCATAAACCGAAGTTCAGAAATTTAACCCTGAAGCATTCTAGCATCTCTAGCTGAAATTAAAAAATTCCTCTTTTAAATCAACAGGGCAAATCCAGAGAAGTAAAAATAGTAACCTTTTTTCTCTGCCTACCCACCCCATACCCCCGGTCCTACAAAAATAAGACCCAAATACTTACAGCTTGTTGTTAGGGTTTCCCACACCAAAGAAGGCATTCTGTGATCACTTCGGTTACAGAATACGGGCTGAAATTAGCATTTAGCCAGCGTGAGACAAGAAAAGACATCTTTTTTTCTTTTAAGCCATATACTCACAAAACGCAAGGGCATTTATGCCACGGAGGCATTCAAAGATAAATACACGAATGAGGTATCTCACAGCCATCAAACTAAAATAGCCTTGCCTACAGAAGTCCTCAGATGGAGAGCATTCATTCCGAGAACAACTGGAAATGGCCAGTCTCGCCATGGGTGCTTTCCATAGTGCGCCACAGTTGAGGGATTAGCAACAATTAGGGCATATTTACACAACCATATTTACACAACAATAAAACTCATCTTCTCCAATCCAAACAAAACCTTGCTCAAAATAAACCAAACCACACGAAAAGGTCTCGGGTGCAGGCAGTAATCGAAGCTCGGCTTTCTCTAGTTTCTGCCTCGGCTTTGCGCCACCGTAATAAGCCTTCACCCTACCTTGGTCCAGCCAGGGTAGGGCCAACGTTCTGCATTACCAGGGGAGAAAATGTACATTCAGTTCAGGATACTGTGATTGGGGGGAGGGGGGAGATTGGGAACTGTATTATAGATAGATAGATAGATATAGATATAGATATATATGAGCAAATGATAGGATGTCCAAGATTTGTTGAAACTCATCCGAGAAGGTGAGGAAGCGGACAGAGGCCAGACTGACCACGGATGGATAATTTACAGAACTGGGCGACTGGCACACAGGGTTAATGATGGCATTCTTCCTCCTTTCGCATGTATTTGGAAATCTCCATAATAAAAATGGAAAAATAAAATATGATCAATGTTAAAAAAAAGGTCATCTCACAAATCTTTATTTTTTTCCTTAAATTACTCTCAGCTTTTTCTCTGCTTAAATGAAAAGGGACGAATAGCTAGGAAGAAAATCAAGATCTCTTCTTGCTCTTGACTTAGGATTCTTCCTTTTGGCCTTAGTTACACGGAACCCGTTCCACTGTTAGTATTAATCCTTGAAAAGACAAACAAAGAGCTGAAACATCTGAAGCTGGGGCTCCTGAAGCCGAGTTTTCGCACATCTGACTTATCACAGTGACACACGTCCAAAAGCTCTCCCCTATGAAGGTGCTTTGGACGACATTCGTGTTGTGACTGCCAAATAAAGTCCAGAGGTTTCAGAATCATTTGTCAACACCAAAGACAACCTTACCAAGAACCGGTGCTTTTATCTCAGAGGTCACTCCTCTGATCCATGGGTTTATTACCTAGAACACCAATTAATCTTGCTGTCTTCACAAGATAAACTAGGCCTAGCCAAGATATGGTGTGGCCATGATCCACATCCTCGCTGGGGCAACCCTGCTGGGTGGTAGAAGAGGTTTGCTAACTCTACATCAAGGGACCTGGTCCCCATCCGGGCCATATAGCTGACTTATCCTCAGTTCCACGGTCAGCAAGCACGGTCCTTCCCTCTCCAGGTTGAGGCTGCTTCACTACAAAATAATGAGATTTCAGCAGACGATCTGTAACCAGCTTCCCCTTACAAAAATTCCACAATTATAAGAATCTCTGGTTCCTCAACAGGTAATAAGAAAAAGTTTTGGTATTGAAATGTCACATTTTCCATTACATACATTTTGATGTGCATATGAATATTGTATTGGGTGAGTTTCGTGTATATGTGCATATATATGTACATATATGTGTGCGACTATATACATATTTGATGAGTGTACATACTGACTGATACCATTAGGTATTTATATGGGACTAATTGCTTCCAACTCAAAGCAGCAAATTTTCAATTCTGCAACAGATGTCGCTGTGTGATTTCTCCTTTCTATGCTGGATTTTCAGTTAAAAACGCCCAGCGTAATGGTCAGTACTATTCTTCCCAAGAAAGAGATGCAGCGTTTGAATCCTTAGGATTTATTTCTTACAAATTTTCTTTATAAGCTGGTAAATTTCCATTCAAATCATAGCATAGATTAGTTTGGCCCAATTTAAGAGATCTCCCACATTAAAATAGGCCTTTTGTGCACGTACACACGCGCACACACACATACACACACACACACACCCATTTTTTAAACGTAAATTCTAAGTGGCCGATTAGGCATTAAAATGTCAAACATACAAAAACCCAGAGAATGAGACAGTTTCTATTCACAGCAATACTATCAATTTTTTAAAGCCTGAAAATCATTCAGCAACGCAGGCCAAGGAATTATAAAAATTCACTTATGTCTGAGGCCAAAATGTACCAGGTGTGGGCAAAAGTCACGAATAACTCCAAGAGCACCATTAGTGATAATGAAAATTTTGGATTTCAGTTGTTATAGCATTTCTTTACAAATAAATAGTAAGACTAGTATTATAGTTTGCAAGATATCGTACCTATCTGACATTCTCTATCAACCACTGCTTGACACATGTCACAAAAAAGTGTTATCTCTTTCAATCCAACCAGTAGGTCCTCCAATGACCATGAGTCTCAACAGGTAGCTAGCACAGTCTTCTGTTGAAACTCAGAGCTAGGAGAAAGCATTTCAAAGCCTCCTTTTCAGACCCAGGAACCTGTTACCTTCTGGGCTTTTAGAGGGAGTGGAGCGAGATGAGCAGTCAGGGAGTCCAGGACCAACTCGATAAGAATATGAAGTCAGGAAGTGGGAGAGGAAGCGAAAGTGTCCTGCTTTTTGGCTTCTCCCCTGGCCCACTCCCCTTTACCAGGAGGGCCATTGGGGAAAACTGGATAAAGCATGTACAACATCCATATGAATAAAGCTCTTTGTTCCAGAGAACTGCCTGCTCTTTTATTCCCCCCTTTTTCCGTATTTGTTCATTTCAAAAGATTGCTCAATGGGCCTCTTGTTCCTCCAAAATGTCCCAGGCAAATAATGCAAGCTTGTCTCGTCACACAAGTCACTAAATGAAGCCTTGTGCGTCTCCAGTGACACACTGTAAATATAAAGTGGCATTAATGAGGGATATTTTATCAAAGCTATCACAGACAAGTGCAAGTCCCTCCTGCGGCTATTCAATTTGATGCAGGGAAAGGCAACAATAGCAGGATGGCACTTTTTGTAAAGTCCCCATCCCCGGTATACAAGCCCCAACAGGCCGAGACAAGCCAAACTCAGCCCCTGGGCTTCCCAGCACCCACACGAACCCCCACCCATCAGCCAACCTCTCTAACGCTAAAAAACATAAGAGAAGCAACACCCATGCATACACGGGTTCACGCCGTAAGAGAAGCAACACCGATGCGTACACCTAAAACGTAACAGGCGTGATTTACACCGAGGAGCGAGTTTCCACAACCCCGTTTCTGCTGTTTCCTTAACATCCATTTACTCCACACACCACAGGAGGGATGGGAGATTTTCTCCAGGGGATAGACGGATTCAGTGACAGCTGAAGACAGAACCAAGACCTAAAGCAGGATGGCCCCAGACTGCTATCCCAGCGAGCATGTAAATGAAACACGCCTAATGAAGTTAGAAGGCAACACCAACAGGTTTCTCTAACCTGACAGTGGCACCTGGAGGCCTCCGGAGAAAGCTTAACAGGAGAGGACTAAGGAAGCAAAGCCCCCGGGTGCCTGCCTAGACGTCTCCTCCCGGTGCCCAGGACCTGGGGGCTAAGCCGACACCCCTTCCCCAAGCCATCACCCAAAAATGTGGAAAGGGAGAAACAGATTTAAAGGCAGTCATCTCACCCCCTCACTACAAATCAAACCCAATTACTTTCTAATTTGAACACAATCTGATAACCAGCGTACAAACAGGGATGTACACAAGAGCAAGAAGCTGCTTCCATGGTAACTGGCAACAGAATTTTCTTGTAGCTTTGACATGCACGGTTGAGTTCCAGACCGCTCCTTTCTGAGTCCACATACATCCCTCGCTGGGAAGGCAACTTCTCACCGCGAGATAGTTACAAATATAGTACTGTCGCTACTACCCGGTGCCGTCAATGAGCAGGCTTGACGGAGGAGGCATCATCTAGACCTCCTCTGTTGCCAAGCGGCATAGCACGGATCCCATTTTTAGTCAAAAGGCAACATCCCTGACCAGCGCTGTCCCCCCCCCCCTTTCTGCAGCCAATACAAGTCTATTGTTGCCTCTATTATGCGCCAGTTACCGAGCCTTTACTCACGCTCACGTTTAACTGACACTGGCGCTTTTTACAATGCAGCAGTATGAGGGATCTCTTTCACGAACATTTTATTGAACCCATCCAGTCAGAGACATCACCCGAAATGAAGTTGTAACCACACCGGCAAAGGCTGAACCCAATTATCTCCTAACTCATAAATTAAGAATTCACAGAGGAAAAACACATAAACAACATCCGGAGACAAGCAGTGGCATGGAAGAAAAAACCCTCAGCTCTGGAACTGAGCTGGTGCCAGATTCCCACCCCTGTGCATCCCTGATACGTTCCCCGAGCCGAGCTCCCTTGCAAGCCTGTTTGCGGCGGGCGGGGGGGAAGGTAGAAACCAACCCCGCATCCCCGAAATCCAAAGCTAGTAACCCCGACATCCCCATTTCCTACAGCGTGTCTCCTGCGGTGTTTACGTAACTGTGTGTCCTCTAGCGTGTAAACAAAAGGCACAGCCCAAGCGGAGAGGCTCCCGGTAGAGGCACGGTGGCCCCAGAGCTGCGCCCGCCGCGGCTGGGGGCTCCGCAGGTGGGGGCTGAGCTCTCGGTGTCCTCCGCCACTTGTTGCTCGCGGGTCCTGCAGCTCCCAGGCTGCAAGGAGGGGCTTTGCAGGCGCCGAGCCCTGCTGCATCCCCTCCTGCACCTCCCGCACCCCCCGCACCGTGGTCCCGGTGCCTCCCGGCCCCGCTCCCCACCCGGAGCCCGCAGCGGGCGGCCAGGGGTGCGGGGATGCCGCGCGGCCGCGGAGCTCGGCGGTGGCGGGAAGGAGAGGCAGGGTGCAGTACGGCCAGCCTCTCGGCTGGGGAAGAGCTCCGGCTCCCTTTTGTTAGCAAAAGCAAACACTGCCCTCTTCTTTCCCGACCGCGCCAACGCGCCCGGCACACGGGCAGCCACACAGCGTGCTCCTGCCGAGTGCACGGCGGCTTCGGGGAAGGCGCCGGGCGTGCAGAGCCGCCCCTGGGCAAATTCCCAAGACAGCTCCGCACACAGGGGGCGCCCGGAGGCCCGCAGGGTGCCCGCCTGGCCGCAGAGGCCCCGAACCTCCCGCCACCACCCTCGGGCTGCCGAAAAGGACGGGCAGTCTGTAAATCCGGCGTCCCCACTCGCGGCGGAGGACGCCGTGGGGCAAGCGGGCTGCAGGCTCCCGGCTCCTTCCCGCAGAGGCGGCGACAGCAGCCTCCCCCCCCGCGGGGCCGGGCCTGAGGAACTTTCCCTGCCTGGAGCCGAGCCCGGGAGCCCCGCAGCCGGGCAGCGGGGGGTGGGGGGGGGTGCGGAGGGCCGCTATCGGGCTGGAGGGAGACACCAGGGGCGCGCTGTTCCGAGGACGGGGGCGGGGGTGGGGGAGAAAGGCAGAGCGCGGGGAGAGCAGGAGCGACCAGACAAGTCTGGGGATGTCCTGTGGATCGGTGAGCAATCACGCTGGAGGCGGCTGCTAGTCAGCCATGGGGAGGCTTGGGGGATAGAGATTTAGGGGGCCCGCTGGAGAGGTGGGGGCGAATGGGCAGCCCTGGGACGGGAGGACCTGCAAGTTACGGGGACAACAACGAGTTTGGGAGGGTCCGGAAGGTTGGGGGGTTCCCTCCATCCATCTCCTTCTCCCATATTCTCGAGCCCCCGGGCCCCCCATTCTCACTCCACTCCTCACCCCGCGCCAAGCCGGGGAGAAAAGGTGTGGGTGCAGCCATCCCTAAGGGCTCCAATTCCCACCCAGATGGGCAAGAGAGAAGGGAATCACCGAACCCCTCTGCCCCTTCATCTCAGCCCTGAGTTTCCTCTCCACACTCCCTCCGACTCCGATTTAGGAAGTGGGGGAAGGTTGTCATGGAAACGTTTCCCCCTTCCACGGCTATGGCTACTGGGGTGCCTTAGGAGATTTAGAGGGCCAACCGGCCGGTGCCGACACCTACCTGTGGGGATCAGTGCCGCGGCGGAGAGGAGCAACAGCAGAAGCCGGAGTCGGAGCCCGGGAGGCGCCGCCGCCGCCGCCACCGCCGCCACCGCCGCCGCAAACTGGGATCCGCTCGGCAGCACAGCACTCGCCATGTCGGGCACCTGCCTCAGACTGGCGGCGGTGGCTTCCTCCGGAGCCCGAGCGGACAACTAATGAGATGCTAATGACATGCACTGGGGGCGGAGTCCGGACCGACCAATCACAGAGCCGCTAGCCCAACCCGGCTCCCGGAGGACTCGCCCCCTCCCCCACCCCGCCCCCTGGCGCTGGCGTTCGGCGGCGCGCCCGCGCCACCTAGGGGCGGGGCTAAGGGGAGGGGCGTATGCAAATATGTTTATGTTAAAATTCGTTTTCGCTTCCCCGGGATCAAGGAAAAAGTGTTCTCCTGGGCGCCTGGCTTGTGGGGGCTCGGGCTCCAGGGGGAGGGTCTCGCTTCCGGGACACCTATATTAGGCATGTATATAGCAATCGCTATAACGGACCGACGACTGGAGAATCTCCCTAGGAGGAGGCTCCCCTGCCCGGTACACCGAGCGCATCTGGCCTGGAAACCACACGTTGCAAATTTCCGTCACTCACCTTGCACCGAAGGAATAGATCTTCGGGAAACGGGGGCTGTTCGGGAGTGGAGAGTGAGAATGCAGGTCCCCGGATTGACAAAACAATCTGGGAGAAGTGCATGCGTGCTTTGCACGTCCGGCGGAGCGGGAGAGCCCGCTCAACAACCTAGCGGTAGACTTGGGCATAGTTGGGAGAAAGGAGCCCGAGTCGGGCTCTGGGATTTTCGAGTCGGTATCTTTGCTGTAGGTTTTCCGGAAAGGTAGATCGGGGAGGGTCGGCTCCGGCTCCCCAGCTTGCCGAAGATCTCCCTCCTTCCCCTTATATATATATATATATATGCGTATTTAATACATTTGACATATGTAATAATATATATTTACGATTACACACATCCAACAAAAAATCTTTTCTGTCAAGGCTTCGGGGTGGTGGGCGGAGGCGGGGGTGTGTGTGTGTGTGAAGATGGGGTCTGCCATCTTCCTCCTTCGGGGTTCAAACACATTCCCTCCTTCTCTACGCCCCCAGTCCCTCCTAAGGCGGCTGGGGACCAACAGGTGCTCTGAGCTTTCCGTATCTCTGGGAGAGGCTCTCCCGGCTGAAATGATTTGCTTCTGCGGACTCGCTCTTCCGAAATTGCCTCTGCTTTCTTTTCAACCAGGCAGCCGGCTCTCTTGTTTGTCTGCTTTTTAATTACTTATTTTCTTCCCCTCTAGAAGATCGTATGCGCTCTGACCCTCTGTTGCTCAAGCATCAAATTGAAGGACGAGCCATATTAAGTGTAGAGGTTTATAATAATTTAAGTATTCATAGAATGCAGAACAATAAGATGTAGGAAATACAATTTGCATAATAAATATCAATATCACAACAGCTAAAACAAACCATGACAAATTATCTGTGGCTAAATGACCAAGAGATTACTGCATGTAAATTGCTGTAGTCTAGAGGAGCTGCACCGAATGACTTGCCTGGCCCTCTGTCCTCGTCTAGCTAAAAACATAATAAAATAATAAATAAATAAATAAATATTACATATCAAAAAGGAAGTCAAGATCTGCCAACCCACCAAATGAGTTACGCTTAAAAACAGCCTCCTATTATCCATTATGCATAAACTAATTTCAAGACTGCCCTGTCTTCACAGCCCTGGATTTTCTGCTCTGTAATTACAGGCCCTGATGCATGAACTACAGGCAGATCTCCAGAAGTCAGGAAAGCTCCAGCGCACACATGGTGCTGCATGAGGAAGGAAACCATCACTGTGTGGTCACCAGGATAAGGTCCAATCTGCAAAGTCCTACCTAGTCTTATCACCTCTGGAAGTACAGCTACCTGGACAGACCAAAGGCAGAGTGGAGAGTTACGCCAAATCAGGATTTAAAAAATCTGAGGCTATGTGTATGTTGAAAGTGATGTGTAGGGATATCTGGGTGGTTCAGTCAGTTAAGCGTCTGCCTTAGGCTCAGGTCATAATCCCAGGGTCCTAAGGTGGAGTCCCGCATGGAGGTCCTTGCTCAGTGGGAAACCTTCTTCTCCCTCTGCCCTTCCCCCTGCTTGTGTGCTCTTTCTCTCTGACAAACAAAAAAACAAAATCTTAAAAAAAAAAAAAGTGATGTGTAAACTATAAAGTAAGGTCCTATATGCCAGAAACTCGAGCACCTAGCTCAGTGTAATATTGGTATTTGCTATTATTATTATTAGCCTTGCAATTATTGTTTTTATTAAGTATTTTGCATACACAATCTCATTTAATAGCTGGAACAATCCCCATGGCATATACTATTATCTCCCATTTTATATTTTTTAAACTTAGTTTGAAAGATTAAGCGATTGCCCTGAGGTCAAAGTTGTTGTTGTTGTTTTTTTAAGATTTTTTTAAAATTTATTTCACAGGCAGAGATCACAAGTAGGCAGAAAGGCAGGCAGAGAGAGGGAGGGGGAAGCAGGCTGCCCACCGAGCAGAGACCCCGATGCGGGGCTCAATCCCCGGACCCCAGGATCATGACCTGAGCCGAAGGCAGAGGCCTTAACTCACTGAGCCACCCAGGCGCCCCAAGGTCAAAGTTTTTAAGGGGCAGACAAGTCTTGCACAATTAACCACTATGCTATACTGTGCCTCAACAAATATTTGTTAAGTGAATGAATAAACATCACATTATAATGCATGAATAATAAGCATCGGATAGCTACATTTTTAACATAAGGCAAAAACATGCCAGCAACCGAGAAACATTTTTTTAGATAACAGGACTGCATTACACTCCTAAGGAAAAGCATTCCTTATGAGGCTGAATCTCCACGAGAGTCTAGTTAGGCCCCAAGCCTCCCACACTAGGAATACAGTATGGGGACATTGGAAGATGTGGAGTGTTTTCATCTCCCTTCATTCTCTTGGCACATCAAATGAACACCTACTCAAATTTCCAATTGGCAAAGAACAATATGGGACATTTCTGTAGGAAATGCTAATGCTGTGTGACTTACCTCACCAGAGGGATGCACATAGCTTTAGAAATTCCACCCCAAAACTGCCACCTGCGACACAAGCTTCAGGAACCTGGTTAACACCCACGTCCCCAGTCGTGGGACATCTTTAGCCCTGGTCTGTATGGAAAGACCCACAGCTGAAAATTTAGGATTAAGCTGTTGCTACCCGATACACTAGCCACGCTCCTCTTCCCCGCCCCCCCCTCAGCTCTTTCACACTGAAGATCTCGCCAAGCGATTTAACATATGGAACATGTGAAGAACGTATCAAATTCCCGCAGCCGCTAAGTACAAGTTATGCCTACTCTGTCTTTCTCATAGTAAAGCTCGTCATTTTCTGCTTCGTGGACCAGAACTCCTCGCCAACGACAAGTTCCAACATTTTTTCCCCTTGCTACATGGATTCAACCAATTTTGAAAGCCAGATGGTGTTTTTGCCATTTATAACTGATAATCAATTGTTTTGTGAATTTAATTTTTCAAGAAAGAACTGAAATACTTATCAGAATTACAATCTGGGGACTTCTTGTGTTAGAATAAAATTGCCAGAAGCACCGAGAACCTAGTCCTTTTTTTTTTTTTTTTTTTTTCCCCGGTAAAACTTTAAAGAGCGAGAGGGAGAGAGACCCTGTATTGTTTGCCTTCACTCAAACAGTTGAGAAGTATGGAAAAACATATAGGAAAAATAAACATGAAGGAGAGATTCATGTTTTGCTAAATAAATTAGGGAATAATCAATGAGAACTAGCAACATTTTGCTTTTTAATATGCTAACTGTTTGGGTATCCATGTATAAAAAGCAATAAAGACAAATTATTAGTGAAAATAAAGCAATGCTTGGAGTCAGCATTTGCCCTGCTACTGGAGTCTTTGAGAAACCGTAGGGAAGTGGTTTAATCAGTTTATGGACTGAAGGGTTTTTGTCCTCCCCACTGGAACCCCCCCTTCCATTCACCTGTTGAAGCTCTACCCCTTAATGTGATAATATTTAGAGGTGGGGCCTCTGGGAGGTAATTAGGTCTAGGTGAGGTGTAGGGTGGATGGATACCATTCTGATGTCCTCAGAATCAATACCAGAGCTCGCTGTCTACACACAGGTACTCACTGCCTGCACGCCAGGAAGGGGGGCTCTCACCAGAGCCTAACAATCCCCGCACCTTGACTTCGGACTTCTGGCCTCCAGAACTGTGAAAAAACAAATGTCAGTTATTCAAGCTGCCCAGTCTCTGGTATTTTGTTATAGCAACGGGAACAGACTACAATAATCCTTAAGCCTAAGCTTCCATTGTCAAAGGGTAAATTAAAATTATAATAAATGTCAGCTTTTAATAGAAAGTCTTCCATAAATTAAAGTAAGCTAGCAGTATGTTAGAAATTGGACTGGATAGACTCTTGGTCTACCTAGCAGGTAGCTCATCTGTACTTAGATTAAGATGAAGCTGCTCATCTTCAGGGGCATCAGTCTATGAATCTTTATGAAATATAAAGCCAGCTAAATCCGTACTCCTAAATGAGTAATTAACCACTTTACCCACAGGTTTATTCTTCTAGAATCCTAAAGTTGACAGTAAACTTTTGCATATTGAGACTAGAATACCAGTTCAAAGGAAAGGGAAGTGGGAAAGTACTGTATAAACTACACAGAAACCAGGTCGAGCAGCAGCCCCTGTGCAGATGGAAAGGAAATTTGCCTTGGAGACCAAGTCACAGTTTGTCGCGATCAGATATCTAAGGATATATCTGGGTATATATGACTGATCCAAATATATACCCTCTCTTTTAAAGATTTTATTTTTTTTAAGATTTTATTTATTTATTTGACAGAGATCACAAGTAGGCAGAGAGGCAGGCAGAAAGAGAGGAGGAAGCAGGCTCCCCGCTGAGCAGACAGCCTGACGTGAGGCTCAATCCCAGGACCCTGGGATCATGACCTGAGCCGAAGGCAGAGGCTTAACCCACTGAGCCACCCAGGTGCCCCAATTTATTTTTAAGTAATCTCTACACCCAACGTGGGATCGAACCTACAACTCCAAAATCAAGAGTCTCACGTTCTATCAACTGAGCCAGCTAGTCACCCCCAAATCTAATTCAATAAAAGAAAATATATAGAGAGCACCCCAATGGGACAGTCATTGTTAAGTCCTGGGAATAAAAGATGCATGAGAAACTCCCTACTGGGAGCACCTGGGTGACTCTGCCAGTTAAGCATCCAACTCTTGATTTCAGCTCAGGTCATGATCTCGGGATCCTAAGATTGAGCCCTACACCAGGTTCCACACTCAGTGAGAGTTTACTTGGGATTCTCACTTTCCCTCTACCTCTGTCCTTCCCCCTGCTCATACACATTCTCCTTTCCTTCCTCCCTCCCTCTCTAATAAACACAGAGAGAGAGAGAAACTACCTACTGGCAAGGAACTCTGAGTATAGTAAGGAAGACAGATGTACACCACAATCATTACATGTGATAAATGCTTTTATTATAATATGTGCACACAGCCCTGTGTGAGCAAAGAAGGGTGGCTCCTAACTATCCCCAAGGGGCAAGCATGACAATCTGTATATCAGGGGAAAATTCCCACAGAAGAGTGTTCATGAACTGAGCCTTGGAATTTGAACAAGACTCCGCAGCGCAGGCAGGGAGACAACTGAGCGTGAGGGGAGGTGTGAATAGGGGAAAGGTCATTTGCAAGGCCCTTTAAGCTTAGGAGGGTGTGGTGTATATTTGGGAAATGACAAATAAAAGAGCTGGATCACAGGTTACCAGATGACAAGTGGTAAGAGGAGAAGCTGTGAAAAAATATACAAGAACCAGGGAGAGCCTTGATGGACATACTAAGAAGTTTCAATTGTTGATTATAGATAATGGGAACTGACTTAACTAGTAAAAACTCATGGTCAGTTTTACCAACTAGAAAGGTTATTCTAATGGTATCATGGTAGACAAATCTTAAGATGAATCTTAGATATGTACTTCCGGCCTCTGACCAGGTGCTTGGTCAAAGGTACCATTCACCCAAGACAGGTATCGGGGTAGGAAACAGGACCATCTGATTGTTTACTGTTGTTTGGGGGATGGGCAATGGGAAAAAGATGACGATTTCACTTTGGAACAAGTTGGTTTTGAGACGCCTGTGAAGTATTCAACCAAGGTGTCAAGAGCATGGAGATAGAAGTTGAAACCAAGGACCTGGGGGGAAAGGGAGGGGAGGTGGGCACCTAGAGAGAATATGTGAAAAAACTTTAAAAAAAAAGAGCCTGGAACCAGGCACCTACACTAACCCCTGACCCCTAACCCTAAGCCCAGTCTAAACCCTGGATCTGACAAGGTACCGTCCTGAACACAGGATAAGAAAAACTAAGAAGCAGCCTAGTTATTTTGAAGATGCCAAACATTTAAGAACCAAGAGTATTTCTGAAAATGGGTGTGAAGGAAGAGATTAGAAAGAATAAAAATAAGCTAGGAGTACGACTACGATAAACACCAATTATTTAGGAAATTGGTGGAGCTTGAAAAGGAGCAACATGGGGAGAGGGAAAGAAGAGAAAGAGAGCTCAACAAGGAAGGGGTAGTGATTCACCATGTCACTTGCTACAAAGAGGTCAGATAAATACATTTCATAAAAGCGATGAAGAGTTGCCATTGGAGATAAAAATGCTGAGGACCAGTATGTGCCCAGCCTCTCGCTGAGCATAAACAGTTTGATTCAAGTTTGACAAAACAAGGAAAAAGACATGTGCTAATTTTGCTTATCTTGCCAGTAGGGCAGGAAGAGGTGATTTGCTAGTGATTTTCTAATATGGAACAAAGAGCTTTAGAGTTTTTCAGTTTGACATTCGATTTCATTGACACTGACAGACAGCCTTGGGTTGGATAGAGGGATTGTTGCAACTGAGGCAACTCAACTAATTATCACGTACAGACCTTAGTTTTTTATTTTTGAACGAACATAGGATTGGTCATGGGGCTGCAAAGGTTTTCCCACACTTTAGAAGTCATATTTTCCTGATATGATATCATAATTCTCAGATCCAGCTTTGTGATAATTCCATAGCAGGATAGCACAACTTCCCATGCAGTGGGATTGTTGCAAGATCCATTAAAAACAGATATTGATATCTATAGATTTTCATAAGGCTGCAAATACAAAATAGCCATATTATGAATATGAGATCGTATCACTGGTGTTGCTAAAAGATGACAATGGTAATATAACTTTTTGTAATATGGGTTGTAAACAGGACAAGATCTGAATAGAAATTTGTCTAGAAAAAACTAACTTGCAGTCCCAAACAGGGTGTATTTTTAGGCAAACAGCCTCCAAAGCCCAGCCCTGGAGTCTTATGATGGCCCTGACCAAGGTTTCACGGTTGTCTGTAGGGTTTCAAGTGACCCACAAATTCCTCTTCCAGGTTTTTTTTGTTTTTGTTTTTGTTTTTTTTTTAAGATTTTATTTATTTATTTGACAGACAGAGATCGCAAGTAGGCAGAGAGGCAGGCAGAAAGAGGAGGAAGCAGGCTCCCTGCTGAGCAGATAGCTTGATGTGGGACTCGATCCCAGGACCCTGGGATCATGACCTGAACCAAAGGAAGAGGCTTTAACCCACTGAGCCACCCAGGCACCCCTCCTCTTCCAGGTTTTGAATTGGGTATTCCACTTTTGTTTCTTTCCCTTTTTTGGTTAGCCTGCCTGACTGGGGGGCTACTTAGAGATCTTATATTTTTGCACAAAACAGCTCAAGCATATTCATTCTTCGAACTCTCAAGTGAAGTCAACCCATCCTCTGACTTACAGCAAACACCAAACCCTACATTTCCAAAGCCCCGCATGTCATTTAGCAATGCAACTCACATTAAAAGTCAACGCCTGCCTAAATCCCATGTAACTCTTTGAAAACGTAGGGGTTTGTCCAGAGGGTTCCAGAAGAGGAATTCTCATCTTACTCTTTTGAAGATTTACGTAGATTTTTTTTCCCCCTCTCTTAAAAGTGGTTTCAGCTCTCCAAGGATACCCTTCTCTCAGCTAGCGGGAACCCCATGTGGTGCTTTGAATATCTTCCTCTACCTGTCCCCAGACTGTGAACAACTGAAGTTGTTTGTTTAAAGATCGTGTTTTGAAGAAAAGCAAGGCTTAATTTCAGTCTTTCATGTTTGTTGACAGCATTGTCACTCGCTAAGCTATTTCTTGAAGAATTTCGTTACAGTACTAATATCTCTCTATATATTTTATTCATGTGGCTGGGTCTGTGATGAGTAACACATTTATGCAAAAATCTCGATATGGCCACAAGATGCCAATACACAGCACAGGGATATCCTCCTCCACTACAGTTAATAAAATGCAGTAAATAGCATATAGTTTCAGAGGCAATTAGTACAGTTCATGACTTCAATTATAAAAAAAAAAAACCTTATGATTTCTAATAATTGTTATTTATCTTTCATCTAAAGTGTTCCTCTTGTCTGTGTCAGCTTTGGCCCAGAAATAGCATCGCCAGTGGGGAAAGTATACAGCTGCAGCTTGCCACAATAGGATAAGGAAGAGAAATTGAAGATCAGGACCCTAGAGCCTACTACTTTTCTTGGAGAGCTACTCCACGGGACCGTGGATTGATCTTATTCTGCTGTGCTGGTCACTCATGTCCTCCCACCAAAGTCAATTACTTGTCTTCTCAGTTCATGGAGCCAACCCGAGGAGTGCATTTTCCTTGCTAATAACGAGGAGGAGAAAATCTCATGAAGTCAAGTCGAATTTAGGAAAGGTTAACCAGTTCCGAGTTGGTAAGACCTCTGGCATATTAGTCTCCTAAAGAGGTACTGTGTATTATAAGGTCATCTTAATATCAGAGGCCTCCAACTCACTTCATCTGATTCCATTCTTATTTGGGCATGAAACAAGCCCAGAGGAGGGAAGGTCCAGCCCTCTGTCTCCAGGCAAGGCCAGTGGGTCCACACTCTGCTCCTAAAAAGCTCTCTCAAGGACTCTAGCATTCCAGAGGACCTGGAAACATCATTATTTGGTATTTAAATTACTCTGTCCCCTCTACTCAAACTTACAAAGCATCCATCACACTTGTATTCAGGGTAACCGTGTTATGCTGGTAAGTTACATATGTTTGACATCTACTGCGAATAGAACTTCTGATTTACAATTTACAAAATTATCTCTTTCACCCTCTGGGTGTGCACGGCAGCTCTGCCAGGGGTTTTACTCGATCTGTGTTTTGTTAGGAAGATGAAAAAGAAAAAAAAAAAAGCCTTCTTCGTTCTCCCCCCACTCCTCCTTCATCAAATGCGCTAATAAAACTCTCTTTTGATTTAGAAGGAATTCTGTTGAGGACCTAAAGGCGTGTCAACGTGGTACTCCCACTTCTTCCTCATCTGATTCTTTTCCCAATAGGCAGCAATTCACAGAGAACTACATTCTCTCAAAACCAATGGTACAGGGGTATTCGGAATAAACAGAAGAGCTCCTAGTCAGTGAATATCTCGGATTGCTATGGATTGTGACTTTGCAAGCCAGCTCCTAGGAACTCAGCCTTTTTATCTTCAAATGTTCAAAATTAATTTGCCGAGCCATACAGATGGGCTCTCTCCCTTCACTAAAACTGCCTTTAAAATCACTCAAGTTTAGACGGTGCTTCCCATATGGAAACGGAGGGGAGGTGATTTCTAGTGTTTCCTTCTTGTTGTTTTTTTAACTATATCATTGATTTATTTATTTTGAATAATTGAGAAAAGAGATCTGTTTTGCAGAGGGCAAGAGGGCTGTAGCTAATGCACAAACAGCGGGCTCACAACAGTAGCTCAACTCAATTATCTGGGGCCTGGGGAGGCTCCAACCTACCCATTTCTGTTTCTCAGAGGCAGGCTAAAAAATCACCCAAATGGAACTGGTTTGCTGAATCAGGTTACAATGGCCAATTCCATATTCTCATTATTTTCAAAAGATTGCTCCTCTGCTCTGAAAGGCATTGCAAATAAACACGAGAAAGAAAAAGAAAACTCACCTTCTCCCTGCAAAGACTCAACCTTAAGGATAGCTTAGCACTCTTGTTCCCTGGCATTTCTGGGAAGCCCCAAAACTCAGAATCCCTGAAAGGACATGGGGATAGCAACCTAGAAACCACGTAAGGAAGACTATCACCGTAGCTCTCTACTCACTACTAAATGGTCTTTCTATTTGAGGTAATCTATAGAATTTTTTTTTTTAGGGCTCTAATATTCCCATAAAATACATCATTTATGGACACTTTGTGTTTTAATTGAAACCTCTGCTCTTGAAGGAATTATAATTTTTCTGAAGGTCAGTGGCCCATTCTGTTGACCATTAAGATTGTTTGTGAAGGTGAAAAGGCCAAAGGGGGGACAGGAGGCACTACGTATATGCCAAGAGATGTGCTAGTTTGCCTTCCATGGAAAATGTCTTCTCTTTTTAAAAGCTCTCCTTTTCTTCTCCACTGATAAGCATATCATACAAAGGCCCTCGTGGCAGGAAAAATTTGAACTAGACTTATTTTGATCCTAAAAAAGGTTAAGGGGACATTATTTAAATTTTTTGCTGAGGGGATCCAGACTGTCAAACTACTTCACTGGCAAAAGGAATAATGCAGATAAAATCTGCATTCAAATGCTTTATTACTATTTTTCTTTGGGACATTCAAAATGCGTTTTTAGAAACCATCAATAAAATGAAAAGGCAGCCTACTGAATGGGAGAAGGTATTTGCAAATCATACACCAAGGCAGGGTGAATATAAAAAATATATAAAAAGCTTATACAACTTAAACAAACAAACAAACAAACAAACCCAAATAACCCAATTTAAAAAAAAAAAAATGGGCAGAGGACTTGGGTAGACATTGTACCAGAGAAGACACACAGATGGTCAACAGACACCTGAAAAGAGGCTCATCATCACTCATCATTGGGGAAATGCAAATCAAAACTACAATGAGATACCACTTTGCATCTGTCACAATGGCTATCACCAAGAAGACAAAAAATAACAAGTGTTGGCAAGGATGTGAAGGAAAGGGTGCCCTTGAACTCTGCTGGTGGGAATGTCAATTGGTGCAGCCACTCTGAAAAACAGTATGGAGGTTCTTCAAAAAGGTAAAACCAGAGCTACCATATGACCCAGCAATTGCTCTTTTGGGTATTTATCCAAAGAAAATGAAAATACCAATTCAAAGAGATACATGCACCCCTACATTTATTGCAACAGTATTTGTAGTAATCAAGATACGGAAGCAACCTAAGTATCTGGCGATACATGAATGGATAAAGAAGATGTCATACATATATATATAGATAGATATGAAATATGTTAGAATATTATATATTCATAGTGTATATATATGCATAGTGTATATATATGCTGGAATATTACTCAGTCATTAAAAAGCATGAAATATTGCCATTTGTGACAACATGGGTGCACGCAGAGGGTATTAAGCTAAGTGAAATAAATCAGACAGAGAAAGACAAATACTGTAGGATTTCACTTATTGATGGAATCTAATAAACAAAAAAGAACACAAAAAACAAAACAACACTGACTCAGATAACTGTCGATTACCAGAAGGAGGAAAGATGGGAGTGGGCGGGTGAAATGGGTAAAGGGGATTAAGTGATACAAACTTCCAGTCATAAAATAAGTCAATCATGGGGAGGCAATCTAAGCACAGGGAATAGAGTCAATAAAATGATAATAACTGTGTATGGTGGCAGATGGTAACTAGACTTACCATGAGGATCATTTTGTAATGTATAAAAATATCGAATCATTATGACGTACACTTGAAACTAATAGAATATTGCATGTCAATTATACCTCGGTGAGAAAAATGCATTTTGACAAAGGTATACATGTTTTAATCAGAGTTGAGAAACATAGAATAAGAGAGAAGCATCAATATTTCCCTTAAGGTTTAAGATAATTTTTCCTGATACCTATCTCCATGAAGCTCAAATGTTGAATGGACCTGCCTTCATCTTCTTTTACAATTGCTTTCCTGGGTATTTTGGAATTAATCAGTCGAGCAAATATTTATTGACCAATATACTACGTTCGGCACTAAGAAAGGTACAAAGCTGTGCAAGACATGATCTCTTGTCTCAAAGAATTTATAATTGAGTTAAAAAAGGCAACATCTGTGAAAAGTTAACTAATAGCTCAAGGCAGTTTATAAGAAGCATCTTATACGGACAGGGGGAAAAGCCAGGCAAATACATTAAAATCTGCTAAATCATCTCTTACCGTATGGATAGAGTTACTTCAAGAACCAGTTTTAGGTCCCTTACGTGAGTAAAACGAAAATTTTACATACCATAATTGACTGTAAATACAACCAAGCTTCAAAAAGCTTTACTACACTCAAACATCCACATAACAGTGGTGCTGTTCCTCAGCCCTGCCAACCTGAGGGGAAAAAAATCATAACTGGAGACTGAATTTGCATATGATCTGAGTTCCTATGAAAAGGTCCCCTCTCCCTTCCTGATCTTTTTTCACTTCTTTGCTGCTATTCAAGAGCCTGAAGGACACTGTAAGAGGTTGGTTAATGGCCCCCCCAAATATCCAGGTCCTGGTCCCCAGACCTTGTGAAAGTCCCTTCACCTTGTATGGAAAGGAGGGCTGGGCAGCAGTGATTAAGGTAAGGGTCTTGGGAGATTACCCAAGTGGACCCCAGATCTAATCAGTTATCTTTACAAGATGCACCTGAAGGAGGATTTGGCATACACACAGGGGACGTGATATAAGGATGCAGCAGAGGGAGGTTTAAAGGTCCCAGCCGTGATGATTGGACGCAGGCTATCGCAAACCAAGGATTAGCAGCTGCAACCACCAGAAGCTGGAAGAGGCAAGAGGCAGAGTCTCCCTGGAGTTTCTGGAGGCACCGCAGCCTTTGCCAACACCTTGATTTGGGCCAGCGATCCTGATTTTGAACTTCTGGCCTCCAATATTGTGAGAGAATACATTTCTCTTACTCGAAGCTGCCAAGTTGGTGGTGATTTGATACAGCAGCCTCGAGAAACTAATACAGACACTAATGTTTATTGAATGCTACCATGGGCCACTTCCTCTAAGTAAGACATCTCATTTAATTCTTGGGAAGACTGAGTATTATTATTATTATATGGACAAGAAAAGTGCTGCTCAGAAAGGTTAAGTAACGCTCACAGAGCTATCTGACTGAAGCTCATACACTTTCCACAATGCCATATTTCTCAAGGCCTTTCTGTTCCCTTGATTGGCAGTCATTCTTGTGTCAGGCTAGGCTAAGCCAGCCTGATAGGAAAAGTAATCAGCTTCTATGCGCTCCCATGTAGATTTCTTTCCCTTTGTCTGTTTCATGGGTTCCACTTTATTTTATTTTTCAAGATTTTATTTATTTGAGAAAGAAAGAGAGAGCATGAGTGGGGTTTGGGGCAGAAAGAGAGGGAATGGGAGAGGAAGAAGCAGACTCCCCACTGAGCAGAGAGCCCGATGCGGGGCTCGATCTCAGGACCCTGAGATCATGACCCGAGCTGAAGGCAGACGTTAAGTGACTGAGCCACCCAGGCGCCCCTCACATGTGCTGTTCTAATCCAGTGCACACACTCACATCCCAATTTAGTTTAAAACGCAACACCACAGGCATTGCCTTCTTGCTGTGGACCTTGACCGTGATTTGGGTCTGAGAGCCCCCCTCTAGGGAACAGGTCCATAGAGGTTAGACGGAAAACGGTTGCAAACACACATATTTGATGGTGACTGTGTGTGCTGCTAGTTAACATTTTGGCAACGGAGCCTTTCTAATAGGGAAGAGGGGCTGACATGGGGAGAGGGGGACTGAATTTTGTCTCTGTTTCCTCTTCCTTCCTTTGATGGCTGCCCTGGCCTTTGAAGTTGGGTAAATCCACAGCCTGGTGGGAGGGGATGCCAGCTGCCCAGACGCCACTGGCAGAAGACTGAAGAGCGGCCGCCTTCCCGCCCCAGCCTGGGAGGTGTGCCCTGCGGCAACACTCCTTCCTTGGGGGACTGGGCTTGGGGAGCTGTCAAATCACAAGCCCCAGCCAGTAGACTGGTGGTGAGACCTGAAGCAGTATGGGTCCTGGATGAGGGATTCTGACTCCAGCCACGTCTTCTCCCATGATAGTCCCTGCTTTGGGTCATCATCTGTGACATCAGATAAAAGAGGGAGAAAGTCTCTCTGTCTCTTTCGGAATCCTTTTGCAGTTTAGAGGTCGACTTCTGTCTTCTTTCTTTTCTATTAAAATGTAAACTACAGGACGCCTGGGTGGCTCAGTGGGTTAAGCCTCTGCCTTCGGCTCAGGTCATGATCTCCGGGTCCTGGGATCAAGTCCCAAATCGGGCTCTCTGCTCAGCAGGAGCCTGCTTCCCCACCTCTCTCTGCCTACTTGAGATCTTTCTCTCTCTGTGTCACATAAATAAATAAAATCTTAAAAACAAAAATGTAAACTACACGGCCTATTCACGCCACTAGCATTCATTAAGCACTTACAGTGTACAATGCAATGACTTGCGAGGGTTTGTGCTGTGACTTAGCTGGGCTCCAAAGTGAGTGGGACAAAGGGCACAGAGCAGGCGACAAGCAAGTAGCAAAAGGCTGTGAGTGGAATCCACCTGGCTTTCTGCACAGGGAAAGGAGCCCACGCCCTTCAGAGGACAGCTTCCTGCTGAAGCAGACATATCCAGATGCCAAGGAAAGCATCCCCCACACCACAACAAAAACAACAAAACAACAAAAACAGGAGATAGTTCCGGCCGACTGACCAGTGAGGGGAAACTACCAAAGCTGGAGATCAAAGACAGAGGCAAAATGAAATCAAATGCGAAGAGGAAGCTTTTGAAAGGGAGAAAGATGGAGGGGCTGGGAGGTCAAGTGAAGCCTAAGAGAAGGGTTGGGGAGGAGGGACCGTGCCCAGCAATCGACAGAGGAGGAGAAAAGAAACGATTAAAAAGCGTGTCCTCTCACAAAGAAGACCGTAATCAACCGTGAACAAGCTCGGATAGAAAATTCTGGGGTCTGTTATGGGATCTTATTAGGTACCACTCTTCCTTCCTTGGGGACTCAACTGAAGTCTCATCTTTTCTAAGAACTGTCTTGATTTAGGGGAGAGATATTATTATTGCCACTATATCTATTAAAAATTATAATAATTTAAATTTCTTGAATATATAGCAGATACACACCAAGGTTTATGCTAAGTGCTGTATGGAATCTGCTGCTCTCTGTCATAGGGAGATACTGTTCTTATCCACAGATAAGAAAATTGTGGGTTGGAAATATTAAGTAGTTTACCCAAGACAACCATTAGCATTAGCAAGTGATGGAATCATTTAGAAAGCAGTTAGGAACCTGGACCTAAGTATGTCTAATCCCGAAGACCATGTTATATTGCCAAATATATGGCAAATAACATGCATAGGCACACACATGTGGACACACATACACATTAGCACCATTCTTACAAAGATGTTTCTCTGCAGTAGGTCTTTGGTTATTTCCAAATCCCTGATGTCATGACATGACCTTTGACCAATGTCTTTCTGCTCCTCTTTCTAGAAGCGTTGGTCACTTATCCCAGGATAAAATGACGCTTATCATGGCTTCCATAATCAATCTATCTATCTACCTATCTATCATCTATCTATATAAAATCTACCCACCTGTAATTCTTTGTTCCTGGACTGTTTCTCCTAACACACCTCTATCTTCCATGAGGGTTTTTCTTCAACCCTCAGTATAATACTCATTCTCTCTTTCCACAAGGTCAACTCACAGTGTTTTCTTCAGTGAATGAGTGTAGTGTAGTCTCATGCCTTTATAGTCACTGCCTAAGAGCGTACCCTCCCAGACGTTCACTCAAGAGCACTCAATAGCTCTCAGTTTTAAACAGGCATCAGGATCAACGGGAGGGCTTGTTAAAACACAGATTACCGGGGCGCCTGGGTGGCTCAGTGGGTTAAAGCCTCTGCCTTCGGCTCAGGCCCTGGTCTCAGGGTCCTGAGATCGAGCCCCTCATCTGGCTCTCTGCTCAGCGGGGAGCCTGCTTCCCCCTTTCTCTCTGCCTGCCTCTATGCCTACCTGGATCTCTGTCTGTCAAATAAATAAATAAAATCTTAAAAAAACAAAAAACAAAAACCAGATTACTGGAGCCTACCCCAGAAGTTCTGATTCAGTAGCTCGAGGTGGGGCTTTAGAATCTACATTTCTAACAAGTTCCCAGATGCTACTGATGCTGAACTGGGTGCCACATTTTGAAAACCACTGGGGTCAAGAAATGGATCAATAAACCTGTTTCATTTTATTTTTTAAGACTTCATTTATTTGCTAGAGAGAAAGAGAGACAGCACACAAGCAGGGGGAGCTGCAGGCAGAGAAGGAGAAGCAGGCTCCCTGCTGAGCGAGGAGCCCAATGCAGGATTCGATCCCAGGACCCTGGGATCATGACCTGAGCTGAAAGCAGATGCTTAACTGACTGAGCCACCCAGATGTCCCTAATATACATATTTTGGAGCGAAACAACATCATAACCAGTTCGGATTGCATGGGACAGTATTAAATGGGTATATACATAAATAATCTCACAATATATATGAACATGCCTACGTAGGTGTCCAAATCATGTTCATCCAGATCATTTCTTTTCATCCTCATGACTTCCCCATGACGCAGCATAACACAGTGTGCCTAAGACAGTCGGGCAGGCCTTCGTTCAAACACCCAATCTTCCGATTATCGGCTGCGCTACTTTGGACAACCCACAGCAAGCTAAGACTCATTTCTACCATCGAAAAATTCGAGTGGGGACTCCGCGGGGTCCCTGTGAGGATGCCCTGAGATGATGCAGGAAAAGCATTTCACACAGTTTGACATTTGACAAATAGTCCACGAACACAGGTGCCACGGTCCTACAGCCCAGGCTCTAAAAGAAGAAGGCACTTTCGGGGGGAACCCCAGCCTGCTGGAGGCAGAGCTGAGCCTTTTGATTTGCAGGTGTGGATTCTGATTTCGGTGATTTCAGCCCATTGCAGAGTCTGCAGGCAGCTCTGGGGACCTTCATACCTTGGTTAATGAAGCCTCGGGGAATGGAGTCCTTTTATTCCACATTTTAAAAGCAAACAAAAAACCCTTCATACATCATTTGAAGAAAAGCTCCATGTATTCACAGCTGCCCATGACAAAAATACCTCGGAGCGCAGCTTCTATTTGTCCCTTCCCGGTCGTATGTAAATAGGGCTCTTCCTAGGCAAATCTGTAAAGACGAAGATTTCTTTATGCCACCTCAGTGGCAAATGTCAGGTGTTTTCTCTCCTCCTTTGCCTCCTCGAAATAGGGAAGGGCCTGCTATCCGTCATTTAGTCTTATTGGTAGATTGACTTTAGTGTGAATAAGTTGTAATACACAGTCCCATTTATACTTGAAGTCTTTCATATTTAATTATGGGAATCAAAACTTTTCTTCATTAACATAAATTTCAGGCGTTAGCTGGCAGACAGAGAGAAATGAGGGAAGTTAAGAGAGCCCTGGGATATCTTCTGTTTCCCTGTGACACTAAAGAGAATGGTGCCCTGGGAAGTGTCACACACTCTCCCCCAGTGGCTTCTTGGGAATGGGATAGGAAAGGTGGCAGGGAAGCTCCCAGAATCCCCATCCCCCATGCCCCACCAGGTTCCCCAAGTAAACGTGTAGGGGACATCAATGCGCTGAATGGCGAACAGAATTTCAGGACAAGTCTTCAAACCCCACTCAACCACATATTGCCATTCCTGTATTCCTTCTTTATTGAAATTCTGGAATGGTCGCAGTTCCAGACCCTCTCTCTGACCCCAGCCCTCCTTCTCATACCCCACTACAGACAAGGCTTCCTCCTCCAGTCTGGTACATGAACCTGGACAAATTTCTTAGCTTTCCTGCATCTTAGCTACCCCAAATTTTAAATAGAAATAACGACTCCCTCCCTGGGAGCAGTCTGAGCGATTGGGGATGCTGTAGATAAGACGCCTAGGACAGAGCCTGCAGCTGGTGGCCCCTTTAAGTGTCTATTCGTTCATTCCGTTTGCCAGGCTGTCATTTGCTCGGCCATGAAGATACGCATACTGTGCCTCTACCCCGAGCCAGACACTAGGCTGGCCACTGGAGACACAGTGAGGAGCGAGACAGGGTTCCCCTCATGAGACATCTGATCTAGCGAGATGGTTCTCGATCCTAGATATGCATCACAACCTCTGGTGGAAGGAGCTTGCCCCACTGGCATCTCCTCACTTGGAATCTCTGGGAAGGAAAATGTTTTCTAAGTTCCTCTGATGTTGCTGGTGCATAGCCAACGAGGAGAACCACTCATGGGGTTCCATCCTTCTCTCCCCTTACCCCCATCCTCCCACAACATTTAATCTGGATCTTCCCCTTTCTTCCCTTTGCCCCAGGGACACAGCACAGTGTAGGTTTTTGGATACATTCTTTGCTAGTTTAGTTACTATTTTATATTCTAGTAAGAATTTATATTGTTTTGGTCATAATCTCTGCTGTCCAGTATCTCTCTACTACCTAGATATTTCTGCGTCCAGTAATAAGGTTTATGACAGAGAAGCCTGTCATTGAGATGTCTTCTTTGTTAATAATGGTTTTGCCGGTGAACTTAACCGTGTGTCTGGCTGAGAGCTACTGTGTTTCTCTAGAGCTCCAGCTTCTTGGTGCCTTGCTGCCCACGTTCAGGCCCTACTGCAACGACCGGCTTCCTTCCGTTCATATTAATTAATGTGACAAATTATGGTAGTTAGGAGTTCAAATTTCCCATCTACATCAAGATAGTTACTGGTTGGCAAAATGATATCTTCGGATGCCAGGAGCCTTAGGATGACTAAATTCATACCAAGTGCTATAATTACTATGATGATTTATCACTCAAAAAACCCTCCATCGTACAACCAAGTCCTTCAAAGATCCATCCAATTTAGCTCAGAATCAATAGCAAATGTTATCCAAAAGTCAAGTTCTGTTGTAAGACACTAGACCCCTGACTGGTCGATAGACAGACAGACAGATATGCAGGCTATGGGTTGGTCAGTTATAATTCTAAGTTGCCAGTTAGGGGTGAAAAAAAAAAAGAAAAAAGAAAGGAAGAAAAAGGTTAAAATCCCTAGATTGGATGGAATGAGCTGAAGTGTTTTCAAATGGATTTGAGAAACGGAACTGTTCCCAGGCGGAAAGATAAAATGCGAAGCTGCAGTCAGTCTGGCTTTCTGGCTCGCCTAACCTTTTTACTGCCGGATAATGAGGAATCAGCTATAATTTAGACACAGTATTCTTTTCACAGATTATATTGAGGTTGGGAGGGTGGGGGAGAGGAAGGGGAAGGGAGAGAGACTCACTTTATGGCCCTGCATCATCTTTCCCTCTTGGGCAAGGGAGACAAGCACACCCTCCCCGAGAGGCATATCAGGGGAGCGTTGCCCTCTGTGTGTTGTTTTGACGAATTTCAAGTCAAGAGGGTGCTTGAATTGGATTTATTACAATTGGGAGAAAAGAAATTGTAATCTTTATGAGCCAACGACATGGAGTCTTATAAGAAGGGAATGAGGGATCATTTCAAATTTAAAGCAAATTAGATTACTGGGGTCAAATCCTTTAGCAGAAACATCATGCCTTCAGAGTGTTGCTTGAATATTTGATATCCTCCCCCTCTTCTCCCAGGTTCTGCACTAACATTTAAGTGTTTTTTAAATACTCTCATGCCATGGAAGTACCTTAAAAAGCCAAATAATGAATGGATGGGAGAAGGGGGGTCTACTAGAATTCACTGATGGATGGGCTACACCACAGCTTGCCGTCATCAACTTGTAGACCTGTAGGGAACCTCACCCAGTCTCTCGGGAGAAGCTCGCACAAACCACTCAGGAAAGGGAACCACACTTTCGAATTTTCCATGGAAGAAGATTTCCTAGCTCTTTCAATTGCTTGTTCTGTTATCCAATCTCTGAGCCAGACCCTTCAATCCTCTTTATGTCTTCCCGAGCATTTGCCTTCCAGTTGAAGACCTTGTCTCCCACCTGTCCTATTTGCTTACCCCCAGTCCTTTAGAAACACCCACCACCTACATTGTTATGATCTGGGACATTGCCCACAATTAAGTTTCACCGCCAACCAAAGATCTTTCCCACGATACCATTTTGGAAATGTACACAGAAGCATCGCTCTGTAATATGTGCAATCCGGATCCCTTTGGCTGTTCTTTCTGTTCCTTCCCCAAAACAGGAGCCAGCAGGGCTCCCCTCCTCTATACCCAAGTCTAGCTCTATATCCCTGCCACACTTCTCTGTCACTGATTCCAAGCTTCTTGGGGGTCACTCTACATCTTTTCCACTTTCCATTCCTTATGTTTCTCGAGACATTGGCAAAGTAATAAAAAGACTCCAGCTCTAATCCAGCCCTGGTCTAGGATTCATTGAAAACTAAAATAAAGAACTTGAACCCAATTCTGGTCGGGGAATTAATAGGGTTTGGGAGCACGAAGATGAAAATAAATAGATGACATTTTCCATTCTCTCGTAGTTTTGGTGCTAGAACAATGGGTGGCTGGAAGTTCAAAGCTTTTTCTCTTCTAGCTCTGTCAGGTCTGTGAATATAAACAATGATATCTGCCTTCTATCCGATGGTCTCAACACACCTTGTGAACACATCTGAATAATTAGCCCCATTGCAGAGGCAGAGAGTGAGAGACAATAATTAGGAATTGGGCCAACTTGTTCTCAGCAGTGGTGGCTGGAATTAGAGTCCAGGCTTTCTACCCTCCACACTATTTACTTTTCAGTCAATCCATCCCAGAGGGACCTTCCTTGCCCCTTCCACCAGCATCTCCCTTGAAACACTAATGGGCCAAGAAGACCCACAGTCATTTCTGGAATAGTAATTTCTCTGCTCCTAAGGAAGGTCTCTCTGGAGATCCCTTGTGCCAAGCAAAGGTTTAGATGATCCAAACATTGAAGTGCATATTGATTGCAGTCGGATACTGTACCCTGACCCGCATCACAAGCTCTGGACTGTATTTCTCTGGAATATTAGCTTTTTTATGTATTAACCTTCCACCAGCTCCCCACGGAACAGAGCATAGGCCAAAATCAAAGGCCTGGACAGGGGTCAAAGTTTTACCTATTAAGCTACGTGGGAGCTTGACCTTGAATACTGAGTTTTGCATTAACTTAATATTGCTACAGATTCCTTAAAGAATTTAAATAATTGGGTAACCATTCTGCTTAATTCACTCTTGTTTTGTCACTCTTCTTTTTAGAAACAGGACTGAGGGGGAGGGGAAGGTCAGCAGAACTACAGACCCCTGTCTTAATCCAAGTTGTGAGGTTAGGATTTGCTCACACCTAACTCTCGTGGTGGGAGGGGCAGGGTCTCTAAGGAAAGCAGACTTCACCAGCATCAGGAAGAAGAGCTTTCAGGATGGAGGAAAGCAGGAGAGGGTGTTAAGGTGTCACAGGACCATAAATCCTTGAGCTGTAAGAGACATGAAAAAATCCTCTAGTTCAGCCACCTGCATTTAGACGAGGGAAAACTTTGGAATTTCCTTTTGCCTGGGGGAAACTGAGATCCAGCTTAGTACCAGGTTAAGTGATTTACCCAAGGTCATGCAGCTAGTGAGGGTTACGTCCTTGTGCCCTGCCTCCAAGGACAGCCCTGGCTAGAGAGAGATCACCTTGTCCACAGAACGGCAGGAGATGTCTATTCCTTCATCAGAAACCCACCACCTTCAGGCCAGATGGCCAGAGTTATCAAATTAATATGACTTTTCCCCAAAAGCTCTTTTTAAGAATGGAGACTGGAGTGTCGCAATGAGAGCTGTGTCCAAGAAACACGAGATGCGCACAAGATATGATGCTGTCAGGGACAGGCTGGCAGGAGGCCCTCAGGAAGCTTCATGGTCTTCAAAACAAATTATTATAGTGATTTCAATCAGCAGATGGGATTCTGCAAACAATAACATTGACAAGGTAATCTCCATTCTAAGTACACAATTGCCATTCCCCGAGAGCCCATTGGCGGGAAAGGGTATAGCCATCCCAGGGAAGGGGCACCTGCTTTGGAATGCTTCCCTGCCTTCAATCAGCTTTTGGTTCAACATACCCATACAACACATTCTTGTGCTTGCCTGCATCCACACAGACACACAGACACACACACAGGCACACACACACAGAGGTACACACATGTGAACACCTAGGGCTCCTCAAATGGCCACAGGATAGCTCACCTCTAGGATCTTCCTATGTGTAAGTTTCACACTTGTTCTACCAATAGTAAAGAGCAAAACAGCGCAGGGTAGCGGTGTTCCCGTATCAAAGAACAAAGTTGAAACTCCCATACAATTATGTTTGATCACAGTAGAAGGTGAAATCATTAGATATTAGCGAGGTGCAGTGGAATAAAAATGATGTGTTAGCGGGGGTTCATTACACTGTATTTTCAGAGCCAGGAAGATCAATGCGTTCATGCATCATGAATTAGGCTCCGGCTCTAGCCTTCCCTGCTCTCCGGAAACCCAACATGATCTATCACCAGCCATACATCACTGTTCCAGGACTGCACATTAACGAGAAAGCTGCAGTTTCCGCCTGTCAAGCTGACCAGCTGCCTCTTTCTCTGCAGAAGGGGGAATATTTCTGGTTCAGGATTTTACTTTTAAAACAAAAAGGGGCACAAAAGGTCAAGGTCAGCTGGAGGGCCGCGTGGTCTGATCTTCGAGTTGTCCCGATGCTCTGATTGATGGTCCTATTTGTGGCCTCTGCCAGACCCGGATCCAGGCCCGCGGGAGCTCGCCATTATCGCTTTAGAAGGTAGATAAGGACACAGCCATGTGACACACCTAGGGTCCCCTGAGACATGCCTCCTGGGCCCCCAGTGATGTCCAGCAAGCCCTGGGGCTTGCTCCCCCCAGGGTTTGCCTGACATCACTGGGGGGCACTTAGAATGTTTAAAGGGAGACCTGTATGTCGAACGCCCACTACAGTTTATCCTCCCCACGCCCCCCCACCTCTTCTCTTAATAGAGGCTCTTCTGCCACCCAGCAGTTTGCCACTCACACTTTCCCTTCATTTATTCTCAGTCCACCTCACTTCCCCCCTGCCTGACCCCACACCTGCTAGCGCGGACCCTCTTCCCTGCTGGTGTTCAGATACCCGCAGACAGTTCTGATCGCTGCTTTTAATCGGCGTTTAGCTGGTCTGTCCGTATTTAGTTCTTTTAATCTCTCCTCATCATTCAATCCCTCCAGCCTCTTCATCATTTTTTTTTTTTTTTTTTTTGGTGTGTTGCTCTTTCCTGAGTTTTATCCAATTTGTCTATATCATCCCTCTGGCTGTGACATGCCCACCGGTCCTGAACTCCATCACTGCAGGAAGCATGGCTGGTAGGGTCTCCCCTACCCTCCTCTTCTCCAACGGCAGGGACTCAGGTCTCTTCCTCACCAACAGAAGAAACAGAAGTTTGTGGGGTATTTTTGGCTGGACCAGACCTGCCGCTTCCCTGTCTAGCTCGTAATGGCAATGGAAAAAGTGATGTAGAAGTAAAAGACTCCCGATGAAATCAAATCCATGGGAGAACTTCCCAATGCTCCGTCCTTGAGGCACATAAAAGACTGTGGCCTCGTCTGTCTGGGACTCTGGGAGAAGGAGGCTGTCTCAGGAGGCTCCACTGTCTTCCTATTTCTAGCCAACAGGGCTTGCGGTGAGTTTTAAGGTTGAGGGATTGATCACTGTGATCACCTTTGAGATGTCAGCCTCTCCCCCACCATATAGGACCTAGGATGACACCACGCATGGAGGAAGGGGTCTCCAGCTTCCTCTGTGTACATGAGTAAGAGCTGGCTTGACGTTTTGGAGGGCAGTCTGGGGAATTACAAGTTTATAAGGAATCTTGAACTCAGCAGCAGGAGTTACAGACCATAGACTTGGTTTACATGAAGACATTTACCGACGAAAGCATGGAACAAGATCCCAGTTCTAGGTGACTTATACCCCAGAACCACTGGAAGGCCATTTCTAGGGAAGAGAGTGAGATGGGGCTGGTTGGAGGAGAGCAGATATTTTTTCCTTTGGACGGGTAAAAGGAAGAGCCCATATGTTGGTGAGAGGCTTGCTAGTCATTAAGAATTTAAAGTTCTTTTATTTCATTCAGGCTTACCCTCAAAGAGAGAACTTCCTTGGAAACACATCTAAGGTACTACCCTACTTAACCTTCTGCCCACTTCTCTGAAAATACACCATCTTCCATTTGTTTAGCACTATTTTATCTGATTCCCCTACCAGAGTGTAAAAAATTCCTGAGAACAGGGATCTCCCTAAAGCACGGCACTGGACCCATATTTGATTGTGGACCAACGAACCGCTGCTTTGATTTTGTGTTTTCTCTTCCAGAGGTATGAAGTACACAGATTCGGGGATGGACTCACAGGATCTGGTACACACATGGGTTGGGGAGGTTTGAGGCAGCCTGATTCTCCTGGGATCTCCAATCAGAGCCCCGCTGAGTTCAGGGGAGTTGAGTTGAGAAAACCTGCCCCCTCCATATTGTTTCCTTCTTAACAGCTTGAAGTGAGAGAAAAAGAAAATGTCAATTGTAGAAAGAAGGAAGTAGAAGGCTCAATCCCCCTGCCTCCCACAGGCTGCCATCAAACCTGTTTATCCTGTTCTGCTTTTTAAAAGCCCTGTACCAAGGGGATCTCTGTCACTGGCTCTTTCCCCCATGAAAACAGAGCTCCTGTGTCTTCCAACTACCACCCTGGTTTTATGAATGGTTGAAAGCTCAGTAAGAGATGGGAGGTAGAGCTTCTGCCTCTCTCTCTCTCAAAGAGTACTTCCCTACGTCATGCCTAACTCCAAAGACTAGTGGGATCCTGGTTGATCTCTACTACTCCCCTGGGCTCTGAAAACCTGAAGCTATGGTTCCTGACACTTGTGCACACATCCTGAAAATATTCACATATTTTACAGTCATTCCATGTCTCTCTATATATACAATTATACTTCTTTGTTTTCTTGCTTATTTCCCACTAACCATTGGGAACGCCATAAGAACAGGACCCTTTACTGACCAGTTCCCTGCTTCTTAGACTCTATAGCTGGCAATAGGTATGTAAGAAATACTTGTTGACTAAAGGACTAAGTACTTTCCCGTAGTGTCTGGTCTCCTTAGATCTGTAGCTCTTAACTCTGGATAGGTATTAAGATCAGTTTGAGTCATTCTTAAGGATTCCCCTATCTGGACCTCATCCCAGACCATGTAAGTCAGAATCCGTGGAGATACGCTATAGGAATCAGTATAGATAGGCTCATGGGATTGTGGAGGATGGCAAGCTCCAAAACAGCAGTGTGGGCCAGGAGGAGGAAGATCCCAGGAGCCAATGGTACAGATGAAGTCTGAAGACAGTCCGCTGGAGAATTCCTCTGGAGAATTTTGCTGGAGAATATATATATATATTTTAACAGCTCCAGGAGACTCCAGTGTGACCAAGGATGGAGAGCTACCAGTCTGGAGGCATCTGTGTTTGTAAGTGGTGTTCTGACTTAGGTGGGATATAATTGGTAGATATCATGGTCCTTTCCTGAGATTCTGTGGCCATGGGCTCATTCATCAGAGTGGATGAAGGAGATGGGATGGTACCAGGACCTACTCTCTTAGGACATGTCGCGGGGAACAGGCCCATTTGCAAGAATGACTGAATAGTGGTCTTGTCTTGTTAGTTGCAGTGAGGACATAAAGTCAACCACAGGCATTGATGGAAAAGTTACAAGGCGACCCAGCAGGAGGGAAAAGCATACGGTAAAAGTGAGTTGGGGTGCAGGTGTTTAGAAGTTCAGACAGGTTGGCAGTGGGCATCAGTGAGATCTCTCTACAGAGCATCAGGGCCCCAGATAGTGGGAGGGAGTTTAAGTCAGAATCACTGAACTTGGGTGGTCAGAGAGGGAAATAGGAGTGCAAAGCAGAGCCTTCGAGGACAACGGGAGATTGGTGAAGCTGGCTGGATAGGAGCTCCGAGATAAAAACAGAGGCATCCGTAACAGAATCAGGGGCTACCTCAGTGACTCACTGCCTTTGGCTCAGGTCATGATCCTGGGGTCCCGAGATTGGGCTCCAGGTTCCGGCTCCCTGCTGGGGAGTCTGCTTATCCCTCTGCCCCACTCATGTTCTCTCTCAATCTCTCTCTCTCTCCCTCTCTCTCTCTCTCAAAATAAATAAATAAAATCTTTAAAAACAAACAAACAAAAAACAGAACCTGGTGTTGCCAGGGACCTGAACCTCAGAAAGAAAGCTGGAGCCATACAGCTATTTGGTTAGCATGAGAGAAGGGAATCTGATTAGGAACCGAAAGGGATGCTCAGCGCCAAAGCCGTCAGATGGTTGGAAGCTACTTAAGTAATTCCTACCATGTTGATTCTGTCCGTTAATGCCTAGCAGAGTACCTGGCAAAGGAGAGGTTCTGGGAGAATGAAGAAGGAAAAAGCTAGTCCAGGCTTGAATCTGCCTGCAGGTTACGGTCATTAGTAGACCTGGTTGTTGTTTGTCTGTTTGTTGGTTTTTTCCCTTGTAACAGCTCTGTTGATAGAGAACTCACCATACCATACAGTTCATCCATTTAAAGCATACGATTAGATGGGTTTTGATACAGTGCATTATTAATTTTTAAAATTGTGGTGAAGTATAAATAACATGAAACGTGTCATTTTAACCATTTATGTCTACAGTTCAGTGGCATTAATTACCTTCACAATGCATAATCCATCGCCACTGTCCATTTCCAAAATGTTTCGTCACCCCAAACAGAAACTCTGTAACCATTAAGTAATCACCGCCAGCCCCTGACAACCTCTAATCTACTTTCTGTCTCTATGAATTTGCTTATTCTACATATTTTACATAAAGGGAATAACATAATATTTGGCTTATCTCACTTAGGAGCCTAGTTTTTAGGAGTGGGAAGGATGAAGGTATGGCCGGGGAAAGGGGATGAAACTTGAAAGCACATTTTTCCATCCTGGTGGTGGTAATGATCTCACTGCCATTCCTGCTCTTAAGATCTTGTTTTATTTGCTTTGTTAATGCTCTGAGAGCTCCCATCAGCCCCTTCCAACCTCGCTCCCCCACCACCCCGATCACCTTGGACACGACTGGATTTTCTCTTCAGAGCTGTTTTTCTAGCCATATATAATACAGTAATACAGCAAATATTAAGAAGCTGTTGCTGCTTCCTAATTAAATACACATTTCCATAATAATTAGCGGAAGGGCTGCTTTGAAGTCCTGGGATAGATTGTTGAAGTCAATTCTCCTTCTGAGGAAGGGCCATGCTTCCTCCGCATTATCAACCCAGAGGGAGGGTTACTCTCTGCTCAGATGGTCAGCTCATTTCAGGTGGTTCCTTCTAGAAGGTTCTATTGTAAAGACCCCCCTTCCCTCAACTCTGGGCCTCTGGGCCTTCTGAGGGTTACTCTCTGCTCAGATGGTCAGCTCATTTCAGGTGGTTCCTTCTAGAAGGTTCTATTGCAAAGACCCCCCTTCCCTCAACTCTGGGCCTCTGGGCCTTCTCTCTTCTTTTTTCTCTTGCCCCTCCAGCTCTTTCTCTTCCAATAGCAGCCAAATTCCCTTAGTGCCATGGGGGCCCAGCTGAGTTGCTTGTATCCAGGAGGGGCCATTTGTGTAGACATGTTCTCCTGGCAGTTGCTGGGGCCTTAACAGAGAGGAGGGGACATCATGGATGGCTGTCATTGGCATAGAAGGTCAAGGTCCTTCATGAAGGAAGGGTGCTCCCACTCATTCTGGACAGGTAGGCAGAGGCATAATCCACATGATAACAGACTGGTAGTCTGTGTCCATTTTTTCTAGATGCTCTAGACCGGGAAAGCCAAGGGCTTGTGCTAGAGAGGAGGATGGAGAGGAGAGAGGAGTCTAAGAGATGCAGTTGGTTGGGGAAAGAAAGAACGAGGGGAGTGCAGTGGGAGTGAGACTCCAGAGATGGCTTTGCCTGTTTGACACCCACTAATCTTACTACCCAAACCACATTTGTTGCTCAAGTACAAAACTAGAATTCCACAAAACTTGGTGGCAAGTTTCAGTCAAGATCTCTTGGCTCGGGTCTCCATCTTGAACAATATCTGGGAGTTTTAACTGTAGACACACCATCATCCTTTGTGTGGTTCTAATTCCAGCTTTCTTCTCACTAGGGAGTTTAAAAACTTTTAGCCAAGCAAGTTCTGCCCCTGTTTGAATTCTGTTTTCATCTTCTTGGTTCTTCTGTATCTTTACTATATCTCCTGCTATTATAGGCAGCTCACCTGTCTGTTGTAATTTTGAATTGGTTTCTTTCTTTTATACTAATAAAAAAAATCTCACTTTCTCTGGTAGGGATTTCTTGAAGTTTTCTAAGTACAGGATCTCCATTAACTGTATTTCAGTAGCACTAGCTACTGCTGTTTATAATGGCTACTAGGTAGGTCCATGCAATATTGAATCTTTTGTGTATTCATTCTCTGAATGTTCTATGAAATTACCTATAACCCCAAGAACATTATCTTTTTATAGACCACAGCTTTACTCTGTCTCTCTGCTTTCTGTGCTGAGTTAATACGAAGCCCTGGGAGGAGTTTTATACTCCCTGACTTTTTGGGAGGGGAGGATGGGGTAGTAAGAGAATAACTCCTCATTTTAGTAATAACCAGAGAAATTTTCCCCACCATATAGAACTCATTGACTATACATTATGTTTTGTGTTACTTCATGTCTAGCTACTTTTTACTGAACAATTTCATATCCACAGCCCTGTGAGCTTATCAACATTTATGTGCTGCAAGAACATAGCATTAAATAACTGAGTCAGTTGCTTAATTAGAGATTTTATTTTATTGATTTTATTGTTTGTTTAAAGATTTTTTTGTTTATCTGAGAGAGACAGAGAGAGCACGAGTTGTGGGGGGTGGGTTGGGGCAGAGGGAGAGGAAAAAGCAGACTCCCTGCTGAGCTTGGAGCCCGAGCCAGAGCCAGACCTGGAGCTGGAGTCTGACACGGGGTTTGATCGCAGGACCCTGCGATCATGACCTGAGCCGAAGTCACTTAACTGACTGAGTCACCCAGGCACCCCGATTAGAGATTTTGTTTTTAATTCCATAAGCAATGCATGAGATTAAGCAATCGAAATATTCCACAAGAGGTATTAACACTGTTAAGTGGGAGACCTGCTTTCTACCAGTTGGAGAACTTTGTTCACAGAGAGAAATGGGCATTTTCTGCACTGTGGTCCTTTTTGTCATCCAAAATAAGGCAGTCTGGCATAGACTCTTCCTGGGGTCCTGTGCAATGAGTCTGGTGATGGGTGTGCTAAATAAGCGATGTATTAGTTTGCATAAGTAAGGCTTGCTGCTTCAATAGGTAAACCCCCAAATCTCAGAGGGTCAACAAACAGAATTTATTCCTCACTTATATTATACTTCAGTGAGGCCATTCCTAGCTGATTAGCTTTCTCCATGACCATCTGGGACTAAGCTTCCTTCCATCTTGTGATCTACCCCTCTCTAGATCTCTAGACTCCTCTCTACTCAACTGGAAGAAGGGAAAGGAGATTGGGGCTGATGGGGAAAGACCTATGGGCCAGAGCTGCAAGGGAAGCACATCTCTTCTGCCTGCATTTCAGTATTTAGAAGTCAGTCCTATGGTGACACGGCACTCTAAGGGAGCCTGAGAAATGTGCTGAGGAGGAAAAGGAAGTGAGATTTGATGAGTAGATATAATAGTCCTCACGTTCCCACTCCACCATTGACAAAATGAGAAACGTAAATTTCTGAAACTCACCTGTGGGGTCCTTCCCGATCTGGCCTCTGCTTGCTCCCATCCCTCCCCACTCGCCTGAACCCTGCAGCAGCCTGAATCCCCATCCCTGCCCATGTGCACCTGTTTCCTCTTCATTCAGGGTTGCAAGCACACGCTTCTCTTCTTTCCCCTGGGATTTCTCCTCCTACCCTCTCAGTGCCGGCTGGATCCTTTTCTTATTTATGTCTCAACGTGGAGGTCATTTCTTCTGGGAGCCTGCCCCGACCTTGCTCCATCCCACAAGTTTAATACAGGTGCTCCTTCTAGGATCCTGTATTTTCCCTGTGATCATTCTTAGTGTTTGCCTTTGTACTGTCTTCGTCTCCAAGCACCGGGTCCGCCTTGGTCCTTAGCGATGGGCAGCACCTGGGGCAGTGCCTGGCTCACAGTAGGCACTCAGTGAGGTGGGGGAGTGCAGCTGGGGGCATCTGGTTGGCCCACTCTGGTTCCTGCCCCACCTGTAATTGACACCCACAGGGAAATCAGTGCGTTGCCATCACAAACCCAGGTTTTCTGTTTTGTCATTATTGTTGTCTTTTTCTTTTTGCTTTTCTTGAGACATTTCATTTAAAGAGGTCACTAACCCCCTCTGTGCAGAGTGGCGTGTAGGATGAGCTGTCCGTGGGTCCCTTGCTCAGGACTCCATGCACAGGCACAAGCCACATGTTGACTGGCCACGGAGACACAGGAAAAGGTGGTCCTTCCCAGTTGGTGAAGGCTTTTCTCCCCAGCTGCTCCAGATTCTCACACACATCCCTGACCAGCCCCAGCTGAAACCTGACGGGAAGGAAGCAGTGTGCAGACACACGGCCATGGAGCCTGAGACTGATTTGGGCTTTACCGCCCCGGGCTTAATGGAAGTAGGGAGGGGTTCCTTGGCAAAGCCTGGCAATTCTGGATCCACCCACCTGACTGGGGTCCCGGCACTCCGGGGGACATGAAACAAGGCTTACAGAGGAGAGCAAATCCTTGCCGTCTTCTAATGAGGATGAAAGAAGCTAAAAAAATACACAGGGAAGAAAAATATGAAACCACGTATAAAACTATTTCAGATGGTGGGGCACCTGGGTGGCTCAGTGGGTTAAAGCCTCTGCCTTCGGCTCAGGTCATGATCCCAGGGTCCTGGGATCAAGCCCCACATCAGGCTCTCTGCTCAGTGGGGACCCTGCTTCTTCCTCTCTCTCTGCCTGCTTCTCTGCCTACTTGTGATCTCTGTCAAATAAATGAATAAAATCTCAAAAAAAAAAAAAAAAAAAAAAAAACTATTTCAGATGGTGAGAAGTGGTTTCTCGGTCATCACAGAGAAGCCAAATTCTGGCTGCTAATGAAGGGCACACAATCGTCTTCTGAGCCCAAATCACACCACACCTCTCTCCGTGGGTAAGAGCCCCTCACCCTCTAAGGGACTTGAGATGCTCTGACCGCTTTGCATTCCTAGGCTTCTCCCTTTCCGACTCCTGGCAAGAAGCAGCTGCTCTCCCCGGCCAGGGTCAGCCCACTTCTCATCTTTCCTGAACCTGGGAGCAAGAAGGCAGGCTCTCAGAACCTGGGTATCACTTGCATTCTGTCTGTCAGGCCCTACCTGTGTCCACACTTCACACCCGTCTCCTCCCTCCTGAAGCCGGATGCACTTGGCGGCCAGAGCTGCAGGCTCAGCTCTGCACAGGCTCTAAGATCAGTTCTGATTTCAGGCCGGAAGATTCCAAGCTGCTGTCATTCAAAAGTTGATTTGCTCTTGTCACTCTGGCTACTTGCTGGTTGTCCCTCATCTCATGACTCATTCTGACAAGTGGCTAGTCCGACATATACCTCTGTCCCTAAGTCCCCGGCCTTGGCTATTTTCCTGGCACTCAGGCCCTCAGAGACTGAGGATAGTCCTTGCTTAAGTGTCCTGTGCTGGCCTCCAGTGCCCCTGGGAACTGTGCCTTGTCCTTTGACCTCACTACCTGCAAAGAGACATCCCCAGAGGGGGCTTCTGGCCTCCTGAAACTTCTGAGTGCTCCCTGGATTTGACCTTCTTCTTGAGAGCATGCCTGTGCTCATCTACGCAGCAGGTGACACACAGTATTTCCCGTGGGAGCCCCAAAGCTAACTCTCTGCCCCACTTTCCTGGGGCCTCTTCCTAAATCTCTCAAATTCTGTGCTCCTCCCTCTGAATTGGCCATTGGGTTCTCCCCCTTGGTCTTGCTCCACCCGCGTAGACAAGCCAAATCCTAGATCTCAGAACCCCTGCTGTCTTTCCTGTCCTAATGCAGTTAATCAGTCCGTGCCCAGCTGTGTTCTAAGATACGACTCCTCCTTCCCCTGGGGACACACCATCCTTCTTCCATCTTTTAAGTTCCTCCAGAGGTCTCAGTCGGGTAATCAAGAGGTAAGCAGGGCATCAGATAGCCAGGGTACCGAGAGAGGGGTTGATGGAGTCCCTTTATCGATGGTTGAAAAAAATAATCAACAGAAGGCCTGGGCAGCTGTAAGTGAGATATGGCGGCCTCACTAAGTAGGGATCTCAAATCCCTGTGGTCTGAGGACAGATGGCCCATAAACCCGTGTGTGGCCTAATTTATATTGGATGGAGAGTTCTGCCATGGGAAGGTTATCTTGCTTATGTTGGAAGCAAGGGTGTCCAGTGGGACTCTCCTCTCTAAAGCTTGCCCTATGCCCAGGAAGGGGGTATCAAACCTTCCCTCCAAGGGACACTATTGAAATCCAGCATTTGCAAAACTTTTCTTAACCATCCTGACCCCCATAGCTTTTCCTCCTCCTTTATCTGATCTATGCCTGATCCCAGTTTTTGCTTTGCTGGTTTCCTCTTTGGTGTCTGGCTTTGGTGCCTCATTTTGCCTGCTTCTCCTGCTTCCAGTTAGCCACTGCTTTATTTTTTTTCCTCCCCCCCATCTTAATGGTGTTTATTCATCTATTCATTCTAGATCCTTATTCCCAAAGACCTTATAGTCTAGAAAGAAGACAATCCCACAGACGGTTGCTGGGTACAACTGTTTTAAATGTTTCCCAGGAAAACTTGAAGATTTTCTGGAGAGATGGCCAACTTCCTTGGTGGGTTGAGAAGGCTTTCTGCAGGAAGGGGCCCTGGAAGCAAGGGGAGAGGATCTGGGGAGGAGGGCTGGTATAGGGAGACAGGGAGGGCATCAAGAGTGTTTTTGCCTCAGTGGAAGAGCGGGGACAGAGCTCATCTTTCTTCTTGGCTCAGCATTGCCCACACTGTCTACCCAGGAAGCTGCCTGGCTTCCCTGGCTTGAGAACCTTCTTTTCTGCACTGTCATGGGAGCTCTGTGAGCACATTCTAGAATTTCTAGAATCCATCCCTGTCTTGACTTCAGCTCTGGAGGGTTGGAGTGAGTGGTAGGAAGAGCATCTAGAGGACTCCACATCTTCATTCTCCATGCTGAGCCTAACTGGATGGGAGTGAGGGTTTGTGGCCTCAGGAAGTCCGTCCAAGGCCCTGGCTTTCTTCATCCCCCTCAACCTCGACTCCGTGGGCTCAACCTTCTCTCCGCCACGTGCTTCTGAGGTGAGGCCCTGTGTCTAGCACAGTGCCTGGCTCACACGAAGCACACCACGGATGTTGGCTTATTTGATTCGCTTTGATCTGGGTCAGTGTAGACAGGGACAAGAGAAACAGAAGAGAGAAACCAAAGGACTGTGAGGTGACATCACTTAAACCTGAACATCATCTGTGGATGGACTGCACGGTTTATTCAAACCTCAGCTGTTCATGGTCTAACCTTGTGCAGGTTTCCTGTGGTCTTTCTTGCCATCTTGTGCACCTGGACAGATAGAGCATCCTGGAGAAGCCAAGTGGAGCTCCCTGCCATAAGACAAAAATAAAGGCAAAGGGCTTGACATTTCTGAGTTGAAAGGCAATAGCAGTCATCTAATACAAAGGGGACCCTCCCCTGGAGACACCCCCCCCCTTGACGCACATTCCCAAATACTCCCAGTCCAATTATGTGCACTGCTGTACTCGATTATGGGAAATTTCCAGTTGGTAAAAATGCCCAATATTGGGGCAAAGTTGTAATTTCTGTTGTTGCTCTGAACCTTGCCTTCTGAAATCTCTCAGAATAAATCTGATTCCTTTTCCTTACGATTCCACTCAGATGCTCATATTCCCCACTGCTTTGCAGAACTCTACCCTGGCAGCTCAGCTCTGCTCATGCCCTGGGACTGCAGGACAGAGCTCAGAGGCCTCTCAACTAACTACAAGCTGTGGCTCCTATGCTACCTTCAAAGCCCCATCACTGGGCCCTGACTGCTCGTGAGACTGAGTCAGGCCTATGGTCCAGCTCCTGTTGGGGGCTCTATTTTGTCCTTAGATTTCTGCTTCAGCTTCCTGCCTGGGACCAAGAACCTTGGACCAGGGCCTTGTGTTCCCTCACAAAGCCTTCCTAGTACAGGAGCCAAACCCTAGTCTCTAATGATGCGTCCCCAGTATTTGATGCAAAGAGCTTATCCTTGGCCCCTCGCCTGCTGCCAGACTCCTCTGGTCCTTTCTGGACCTGCCTTTGACATTAACTTGCTGCATGACCTCTGACTCCCTGCTTCCAAGCCTGTGAGTTGAATGAATTTGAGTATAATTGTGGTTATACACACCAGTCCTATCTTAGAAAGACCCAGGACAAATTTACAGAGTACCAGTACCCAGGACAGAGCCCTGGATGAAGCAAGCCAGGCTCCTAGGGGGCAAATTGTATGAAGGTGTCATGCTTAGGGGCCCACCACCACTTGCGTGACCCTGAGAGTGATCTCTCCTTACATTCTGTGCCCCAGGAGTTGGGCTTACCTCCTCCTAGTCCCTGCTCTGCCAGTACCAAGGCCAACCCTCAGAAAATCCAGGAAGAGGCCCAGGTATTAGCATTAACAACAACAACAAGAATAACAAGAACAACAACAATAATGATGCAGGGCTTTAACACATGCACCCAGAGTTGAGAACCACTGGATCCAATGATCTTGCTGGCACCTGTCCTCAAGAAGTGTTCTCTAGGACCCTGAGACTCTCTTATTGTTGTTGTTGTTAAAGAGAAAAACCAATTTATTAACCCGTATACCTCACAGACTTGGGAGAGATACACATGGGGTAAAAATGGGTAATTGGAAGAGAGAGTTGAGAATTCAGGCCTAAACATGGTAATAGGGAAAGGGAGAGGGTTGTAGGCTTCTTAGGGAAGAATATAGGATTTTAAGGAAAAATGAATGGACTCTTTGAAGGATAGGTGGGTTTTTTTTTGGATCAGAGTTGGGGTGTGGTAGTGATTTCTAGTCTCCTTTCCTGAATGAGTCAAACTTCCTTGGTTGATAAAACTCCTGGGGAGGAGACTTAGACAACTGAATTTGTTTTGGATAATTTGTTTTTAGGCAGATAGGTAGGATTGACAGAAAGCCTCTTGTATATACTGTTTTTCAGCTGGCTATAGCCTATAGCCCAGGTATATGCCAAAGTAGCATATTTTTGGGTGGCATATTTTGCTACCTTTCACTCACAATAACAGAAAAAGTTTCTGGGGGTTTAGAAGTCCAAAATCAGGATATTAGAAGAGCCATGCTCTCCCCAGAGGCTAGTGAAGAATTGTTCCTTTCCTCTGTTAACTTCCTGTGGCCACCACACTCCAAACCTATACTTCCATGTTCATACAGAGTCACCTTCTTGTCTTCCCTTCTGGCTCTTACAAGGGCACTTCTCTGGATTTAAGACCCACTCATGTAACCTAGGATTATCACTTCTCAGTATCTGTAATATCAAGATGTAATCCTGATGTAATCTACAAACTTTTCCCAAATCTGGTCACAGTCACAGGTTTCAGGGATTATGACATGGCCATATCTTTTGGGGGGACCACTCTTCAACCATTACAAGGTAGAGGTTGGGTCTGTGCCCTTATGGGAGGACCAAAGAGGACCCTGAGAATCTTAACATTACTTCCCTACCTGTTTGATTCTGGGACTTTTCTACTTACTTGTGATGCCCTATATTCTCCTGGTAGGTCTCTCTCCCTTCCGGATCCCAGCCAGGCTTAGTGTAGCCCATCTTCTTCTAACCTGGGCTTTGTTCTTACCAACTCTTCTTTTTTCTTGGCAAAACCTCCTTTAAATTAACCAAGGTTCCAAAACTGCCAACCTGTGAGCTCTCCTCTAGAAGTGTCCCAGGTGCCTGTGCATCTTTTATAAGATGTGATCTGGAGGGTCTGTGATGCTGTAGTATTTGCTATGCTCTTGCCCATTTGTTCAACAGGAATGGCTTGGGTGCCTGTTGTGTGCTCTGCCCTGTGGTATTTGCTGAGGAGGACAAAGATACATAGAGTTCATACCAAGAGTCATTCATGGGGGACCAACCTTTCCTGAAGCATGGTCTGATTGTCAGGGGTCATACAGGAACAAAACAAAAGACCCGAAGTATTTCCTGATAAAATACTTCAGGAGGACCTCTATTGTGACAAGTCCTACTACCTTTACTATGGCGACATGTCTGTGCAACTCCGGGAGGGGAACCCAGCATAAGGTGATCCCCAAATACATACAAACACTAGGCTCCCATTCAACATGGACTATCTTCCAGAAGACGTTTGGAAAAAGTTGTCATCCATCCTGGAGCACTAAGTCGGGAATCAGCATTCAGTTGACACATAAGAACTCTATTCACGTGACCCAAGACGTTGCATTAACTTTTTGAGAAACTCCAACACTGTTGACTCGTCATAAGCTGAAGGCTTGGCCAGATGGCGTGGGTCTTTCCTCACACAACCATCCTGAAGCAGGTTTTTTCCCTTTTAGAGTCTGGGCTATTGATCTTTTGGGAACCTGAGCATAGGATCTATCCAGTTTAGCTTTGTGAGTCTTGGCTCATGGTTAAAGACTCTTGAGATCTTTTTAAATCTGAAGCCTGTCCTCCAACGTATCAGTTAGTTTTCCCAGCTATCTGCTGCCAACCCCTTACCTCCAAGCTTCTGAAGAACGTGTTGGGTGAGAGAGATCACTGTATCACACCACTGGGGACTTTCCTTGGAATTGGCTCTGATCTTTTAATCAACACTATTTGGGCTTAAGTCATTGAACAAATCCACCCAGTTCAGCCATCCCCAAGCCCACGACTCTTCATCTGAGTCAAAGGATAACATGAGAGGTTTTGGGAAACACTTCATGGAAATCCAAATTCCCCTGCTCTACTAGTCTGGTTAATACTTCCAAAAAGAAAAAGGCTGTATTCTCACAAACAAGTCTTTCAAAGAAGATAGTATTTTTAATTTTTCTGATTATAAAAGTAATTTCTGATTCTTATAGAAATCAAGAAAATGGAAAAAGAAACCTACCAAATACTGAAAATAAAATTAAAGACCCCCCAACATCTAACCACCCAGAGAGAACCTCGATTCACTTCTGCTATGGCTCTTTCTAGCCTTTGATTATGCACATATATTCATTTATTCCAAAATATTTCCTGAGTGCCTTCTACGTGCCAAACATTGTTCTAGGTGTAACAGTCAGTAAAAGAGCATATCCCCTCACTCCCTGCAAAAATCCCTGTTTACATGAGGCTTACGTTCTAGTAGTGGTTTATGAATGAATGATACTTTAACCACAATCTTTATTAAAAGATACTGCAAAAAGTACTCTGCTTTTTTTTCCTCCCAAGTTGACATTCTATCAGAACAGCTATACCTGGAATGACTTCTTGTTAATGGACCCAAGCCAGCTTCTGGTGGTTCCTGTTTTCCTTACTAACTATTCCCAATGTTCTCTTTACTAGAGTAAAGAGTGTGTCAGGGTGGGGGGCTGGGGGGGTGTGACATGAAGCTCCGTGGCTATGGTTTCTAGAACACAGCTCTTACCTCTCTCTGAAAACTGGGACGAACGTGCTTATCTCCAGTCACTTGGCACCTCTTCGTTCTCCCTGTTTCTCCAAGATTGCAGACAATACTGTCTTGGAGGTAATTTGTTTAGGTTTAACTTGTCCACAGACATGCTTTTGCTCTTGTCCACACATCACGGGCTTCAGTCTGCTCCTACTTGACTCTATGCTGCCCTTCCTGGACGGAAGTTAGTCTCCTTGGTAGAGAAGGTGGAAATAAAAGGAGCTGAGAAGTCCTGCTTTGTCTCGGCTCTCAGCCCGATGTCATCTGTCCCGAGTTGTTGCTCGCCCTTCCCTTCTTCTTGCACTGAGCTTGATGGGGGAGGATTTGGAAGAGTCTGGGGGAAAAGCTCTTTTCATTTTCATTAGTTTCAATAACTCCTCTTCGAGAAAAATTCCTGATAGCATTCTTGCAGGAATGAGTTACTGTGTTGCCCTTTTGTATCTGCCTACTCCTTCATTTTACAAATAAGGAAACTGAGGCTTATGTTCAGCAAAGGGCACTGCATAAATCTGATCCCAAGCTAGAATGATAGCATTCACCTGAGTCAAACTGTAATATCTGAGACAGGGGAAAAAAAAAAAAAAGAAGAAGAAGTCTTGCAAGAAACAGATCACTAGAGGAGGAAAAGGACCTCAGGAGAAATTTAATTGAGAACCCTTCTCATGGGGAGAGGACAATGGATTTCACTGAATGAGCCCCAGATTGTAGCAAGCTTTCCCTGGTTGCAGACATCCCACCGGGACCATTCTGGTCTGTTGTGCTTGGGGGAATGGCAAAGCCCATCCCCTTTGCCTTCAGCTTTGGGCCCCCGCCTAGGAAGCCAAACAGCTGGTTCTTCTCCATATGTGGCCTCCCCAGCTTAACGCTGAAACCCTTCCTCAGGGGAGCCACTGATATCTCTTTGATTGGCTATTGACAGTCATGCTGGGGCTTCTAAGCAGCTCCTTGTTAACCTTGAAAGATGACTATTTTAGCTGGTTTTTTTTTTTTTTTTTTGAGCCTCTGTCACCACCTGCAGACAGAAGCAGATGATTTAAGAGATGAGCAAGAAGGAATTTTGTGACCTTCAAGCAGAGATACCCCAGAATCAGTGGACACGGTCTAATCGCTCCCTGCCTTGTCTGTCTTTCTGTCCTGGCTCGACCCCCAGCTCATTGTGTTAGATAAGAGGTTTCCCATTACCCTTTGAAGGGATGGGATTACTGAGCAAACTCAGAGGCAACTACAAGCCCGGTCTCTGTAAACATCCCTTGCAAATGCTGTGTTAGTTACAGGCCTGGGGAGATGCCATTTGGGCATAGCAAGCGCCATCTTTGGGAGCCTAAGGCAGGAGGGGTCGGTATATATAACATAAAAATCAAGTGGATTTAGTCTATTTAAACATAGAAATAAATAAAGCCACTTCACTTGTGCATTTTCTAAACCAAGATCAGGAAACATAAAATTCCCTCTAATAAATAAGAAAATATAAATCTCAGTTTCCTTTCACAGCCCGGAGAGCCAGCAGAAAGCCAAGAGAAGGAGAAAAGAGGAGGGGAGGGGGAAAGCCTGGAGACTTGAGCAGGATCAGGGGGAGAAGAAAAGGGACAGGCCAAATACCCACTCTGACCCGGGTTACCTCCCTGACCGGCTCTGTCTGAGATCATATCCACCAGCTGTTAATACCCGAAGGGCTTCTTTATTCTAAACGCTATAGGAAGAGCAACAAGGAGAGTCAGTTTAGGACTTACTTTGTTGAATGAACAATGTGGCCTATTTATAATCTGCTCTACCTGCTCTACCAGTGGAACCGTGGCTCTGTCCTGGGCCAGATGCCCTGAGACACTTTGTCCTGGTCCTCTCGGAGCCCTCATCTCTGGTCCTGCTGGATCAGCACTGGCCATGGGTCCTCCTTCTGCATCTCCTGCCAGTGGAATTTGGAAACATCCCTTCTTTGCAGCAAAGCTGATAGGCCAACCGCAGAATTGTAGTTGGCCTCCAACTGTTTGCTCCGGAGTATACAGATGTCTCCCTGCATTTCTCCTCCTCTAGCTGCTTCTGCTCCTATTTGCTACCATACATATTCATGCAAACGCGAGAATTTCAGGAGATGCGATTCTCTTCCAATGGAAGCCTGTTCCGTGAGTGCCTTCTGCAACAAAATGCCTCTGCAAAATGTCTGGGAATGTCTTTCCCAGCTGTTGGAGAGGGATTTTATCGTCTTCCGCGAGTTTAGGCAGGCAAAGAGTCAGCGTTGGGTGAAGAGCTGCCTGGAGGGCTAACTCTCTTCATTCGCGGCTCTTTCCTCCACGATCACCTCCCGCGTCCAACCATCACACGGCCTTCAGCCACAGAGACTGAAGGTTGTTTTATTTTTATTTAATTTATTATTATTTTTTAATTTCAAGGGCTGTTTTATTTTAACCGCCCATTTTTTCCCTTCTCCTTACGTGTGGTCTCTGCTTTTATACTTTTCCCGATCCCTGATAGTGTTCCCCGGCCTCCGAGTTCTGTTCTATCAGGCGTCCATCCCTTCCTTCCCGATGGCACTCATCTTTGATGCCACCCCAGGCCTCCGGACCTTGGCTTCTTCTCTGCGGAGAACCTCAGCTAAATCCTCATAGCCTCTCCATCTAGGCCCCGTGAATACTTTCAGGCCAAGATCATCTCAATGCTTGCACTTTCCGGGACTGTAACCAACACCCCCGGACCACTTACCCCTACATGTTGGTTCTGACCATATATCCTCACTCCCTTGCCAGCACTTAGAGCAAGGACTTGTAGCAAGGCTGAGATCCCCATGAAACGTGAGTGCCTTGGGCTGAGTTACCACCATGAACCAAGCCATCCTCTTTCCTTCTGTCCCTCCTTTTGTCGAAACCCACTGCCCAGTATTTGCCAACATCATTTGCAACTAGGCCTCCTTTGAGCTGCTGCAGGTGAAGGTATCGGTGGCGCTAGGTGTGCACACGGTCATGTTCATCTCAATCTCCAGGAGGTTGGCAGGACCAGGGCGCAGGCTGGAGGGGAGAGGTATTTACCAAAACTCAGAGGGGTTCCAGAGACAATGAAATCATGAGGATTCTGAGGTTTGGCTAACTAATCCGGTTCCCTTGACCTGTGTCAAACAGCCCTGGATCAATGCTCCCTGAACGTAAGGTAGACAGAAGCCCCTAGAGATCTGGTTAGCATCCAGATTCTGACTGAGCAAATCTTGGGAGCAGGCTTCTATGTGATGCCGATGCCGCCGGTCCTACCAGGCTGGGGACCATGCTTTGAGTAGGAAGGGACTGAGATTCCTCTCCCCACTGGCTTCCCAACTTGTCCCATCCCTGGTTCCTCTAATCTGCATGAGATTCACCATCTGTAGAATGAGAGCAGGGAAACACTTGATGGTGAGCCCCGTATGGGGCAAAGACGTGGTGCTCTATGTCACGGGCTCTATCCTGCTTGCCTCACATGTCACCTCTTCTCTCAAATCTTGCTCAATTTCCTAGCGGAAGTTCACACTCTGAGCTGCCTGCATGCTTCAGTGCAATTCAGTTTAGAGCAGTTTGATTCAATATAATTCAGAAGCCTTCACTGAACATTTTTGATGTGTCAAGCCATGAGCTTCCTTTCTTCAGGCGGAATACATGATGAATGCCATTAACAGAAGTGGAAGGTCTGGTGACACAAATGGAAGGGCAAACTCAGGCAAAAGATAACCGAGCTTCCCCCCACCCAACAAACAAATTCATTTTACTTTGTTCCAGAAATGTTCTTGAAAACCAAGTTTATATGTACCGTCCTACGTGCCATACGCACGGAAAGGCACATGGGGCATGAAGAGGCCGTACTGCATGGTACATTCTCGAATGACACCATGTGCGTTTAGAGCCCAGCCCCCACATTCACTAGCTGTGTGATCTTGGCCAAGTTGCTTAACCTCTCTGTGCCTTGGTTCCCTCACCCTTAAGGAGGAGATGATGATAGCACTTCATAGGGGTGTTATGTTGTTAGGAGAATTAAATGAGTTAATACTTGGAAAGCACTTCAAATATTATTGGTATGAGATAGTTTAAAGAAATGTTGGTCACCAAATATGTGTTCTGCCAGGGTCACTCAGGAAAAGTCTGGCTAGGAGATGTACATCTGGGAGCTGTGAGGAGGTAGGTGGTGTCGGGCGTAGGAGCAAAAGATACCTTCCTGGGAGAAAGAAGCTGCAGGGGGAGAGGCAAAGAGGGAAAAAATGGATTCTTTAGGGAGTACCAATATTTAGGGGGTGAACAGAGGAGAGGAAGCAGTGAAGGAGACCAGGGCTTGGTCTCAGAAGGAAAGATGGCCCAGGAGAAAGTGAAATCAAAAGCCAAAAGTGGAGAATCTCAAGAAAGCACCAGTGGTCCACGATGACAAATGCCACAGCAGTGCCAAACAGGAAAAGGGATCAAACCAAGCCATTCGCTCCTATGGCCGATCAAGCGTGTTTCAGGCTACAGATAATTCCTATTCATATCTGTCTTCCCCCACTAAGCCAGGAGAACTCAATGTAAGGGACCGAGTTTACTACTCAGCCTTGGGGACCCAGGGGCTAGCACAGGCCTGCAACATAGGAGGGCTGGCTCACTGCTGTTGAAATCTTATGTTTGTCGCTGGACCCTCTGATGACTCCTGTTCCTTGGTGGCCCACCTCAGCCTGCTTGTCTAGTGAGCAATGGGACAATAAACAAAGGCCAGAGACTCTCAAGTCCTGTCCTTTCTTCTTCAGAGGCCCCAAGGGGAGTGCAAAGCCAGAATCTTTGGGTCCTGGGCATCCCTTTCGCATGAACTTGGGTCACTGCAGAAGTTGAGATGAGGCCCTATTAGGTCTGGGGTCTGGGAGAGCTGGCTGGTGAAAATCTTAGCCAGCGCTCACTAGCAAGGTCCCGCAGCTTGCACGGTGGCTTGTGGTCTGCCTGCCTTCAGCGCCCTCGGGTGACAGACATCTTTGCTCCTGGGAGACCATGTGTGGATGCTGCTGAGGGGGACATTCCCCTATTGGGTGGCAGGCTGGGTCAGCTGACCTCCTAGGCCCTCCCATCTTCACGATTCGAGGAGCCTGGGCCACCACACAAGGTGATGGGTTGGGAGAGCAGAGCCTGAGAACTTGTCTGGGTGGAGGCAGACGATGGCAGAGCGGGGAGCCCTTGGCAGACAGCAGACGGGTCTGTGCTGGGTGTTGAAGTGTCAGCAGGGCTGTAGGATTAATTGAGACTGGCGGGGAGGAGGATGGTGAGCTCAGGAGGGAGGGGGAGGTACGTGGGTTGTAGTACTGCCGAGCCCCCTGCTGAGAACAGTAGTCCCTCAGGCCCCCAGGTAAGTGGGAGGAAGTAAAGGGTGGGGGTGCGGGGAGCTCTGACTCGGGCTGGTGTTGACAAATAGGCTGGATTCCTTTAACTCCGCTGGACTTTGCCCTTTCGGGATGTACAGCCAGCATCAGCACACCGCTAATGGGGCTTTGAGAGTCTCCTTTTGATGAGCTCGTCCCAGAAAGCAGGTATTAGCCATTTCTGCTGGGGAGGCAATGAAGGCATTTGCAGCTGAAATCGGCTTTCCTGGATGCCCTAATAAAGCAGAGACTTTCAAAGCCCCATTAGCAGTGTGCTGACTGTGGCTTTACATCTGTACTGGCCCCGCTCAGGAGGGGGGCGCAGGGCGCTCGCACCCCAGACCCTAACGGAGGTACCAAAGGCAGAGACTTTTCCATCCACAGGCTGTGAGCTCCCCAGAGCCGAGAAGTTTCTCACTATCCTGGGGGCCCGGGATGGTGTGGGGCACAAAACAGACTCTCAGTAAATCCTTAGGAATTGGTAACTCTCTTTGTGTGTGTGTGTGTGCGTGTGTGTGTCTTGGGTTGCGGGGGTGGGGTGGGAGGGTGGCTCTTCTACTAAAGGGAGTTGGAGCATCACCTTATGGACAACTTCAGGCCTGACAATGGACCCTGGGAGCATCAATATGTGTATGAGGTGAGTGAATGACAGGGGGGCTCGGTGGGGGGGCGGTGCGTGGGAAGGAATGGAGGGGACAGTATGGAAGATCAGGAAAAGTGGCTCTTCCCCTCCCCCCACTCCACCCACCTGTAGGAAAACTCTCTTTCTCCGTCAGCCAGGAGTCCCTGAACTTCTCCACAAGAAGCAGACCGCACAGCCTCCATGGTTCCCCGGAATGAAACCAGAGGACCTTTCTCTTGTCCGATCTCAAAGGTGCGATGTGGCATGGGGACATAGAGACCCTTGTCGCCAGGCTCTTTTCGGGTTGCGTATGCCAAGGAACTAACGGAGACAGGGTGTTCTTGCTTTTGGGTAAGGCAGCTGCGCCTTTCAGAGGCTCTGCACCTTGTCCAGATTCATACAGATGTGAAGGACGGAGCCAGAATTCACACCCAGAGCAGGCTGCCTGCTAAGCCCACGCCTCTCCAGCCACCTCCCACTTTCCCTAGCACCTCAGAGCCCCGTGACACCGTCCTTCTGACCACCAACTGTTGCTAGACAACCTCCTCCACCTGCCTTACCCCTGTGCACACACCCTTGGGCAGGCAGGCCATCTGGACGTGGATGGTTTGAATTGTCCTTCAGTGTCTTCCTCCTCCACCATCCAAAGCCAATTTTGGGGGCGGGGTTGGGGGGGTGGACAGGTGCCGCTGCCCTGTGAGGCATCAGCCTCCATGGGACCAGATAGCGTTTCTCCAGGAGGAGTATATACTCACCAGACCTCTCATCTCCTACTGAGTGCATGCGGGTTCAGACGAGACCTTCCAGAAGCTCCAGAAAGGGAAGTAGATAATCAATAAATAAATGGAACGAAATAGAGAAACAGATAACTATGCCGTCGGCCGGAGCCGCCCACCCTTGCACGTGCATCCTGGCTGTCTGTCTAACCCTTCACGTGCCTGGTCTCGGGAAGATCTTATGGAAGCTACTGGTGTGTGACTGGGGCTCTTTGCTCTGTTGTTCTGCCATTTGAATATTTCCAGTCAGGATTTAGTCACTGCACATCTTTGGGAGTCCTCTAATCAGAGAAATTAAGTCTCATCAGACACAGAAATTAATCTTTGTTAGTGCTGTTGTCAGTCTAACTTCGCCTTCCTCGGTGCCGGACGTGGACAGGGCGCCCTAGTAGGGAGCTGCCACCGCTGCCATCGCCGAAGGTCATGGTCCCCACTGCAGGCCAGTAGGGAAGGGAGTCTGGCCTTCCTACTGTCCAAGTGGAGAGGTCTGTGGGACCCCTGAGGAGGTCTGCCCCGGGGTTCAGCACGGAGCACTGCTATGGGCAGGCTTTCAAAAACATTGAGTCGCTAGCGGGCATCAATGATGCCATGGCTGGCAGGAGAGGCTATCCTTGGGGAAAGAACAAAATGTCAGCTCAGATGTTGGCACATGATGGGGGGAGTTCTCTACCAGTCCCCCATTTGTTAAAAACCCAGATATGTCTGTATGTCTTCAATATTCTTCCATGGGGGGGGGGGGTGTATGTGGTGGGGGGAGGCGGGGAGCAGAGAGGGTGGGGACGTACCTTCGGCTGCATTTGTGAAAAGTCTGGAGCCGACATCTTTGTGCCTATAAAAATCAAGGAATATCAGGTTGTCTCAGAGTAAATAAACATGACTTTTTTTTTTAAAGACTTTTTTTTCTTTTTAGATTTTATTTATTTATTTGACAGACAGAGATCACAAGTAAGCAGAGAGACAGGCAAAGAGAGAGTGAGGGGGAAGCAGGCTCCCCACTGAGCAGAGAGCCCAATGCGGGGCTCGATCCCAGGACCCTGGGATCATGACCTAAGGCAGAGGCTTTAACCCACTGAGCCACCCAGGCACCCCTAAACATGACATTAATACATACCTCCATAATATGTATTTCATATCCTTTCATGGGCTCATGAAAAATATATTACGGAGAATTGGCTGTTAACATCATACTTACAGGGCAGTGCTCGCTTTCATTCATGTCAAGCTCCCTGTGCACGCGTCAACAGGTATCACTTGTTGTCATCCGCATTCCACAGCGGAGTTTCATTTCAAGTAACAACCTTCTCCTGCATAGACACTTCTTTCCATGATTCGAAAACCTGAGTGTTTCTGGGCACTAGCCGAGAACCAGGGATGCCGCCCACCTCACTTCGTCTCATGGCATGTACTCTGCGCCCTTGGAAAAGTCACTTCCTTCTCCATCCCTGTCTATAACATCTGGTTCTTAGACAGGATCCTTCGTGAGTCTTCAAGTCGCTGCTGAGAACTTTGAGCAGGGGAATGGCCTTAGCTATCTATAGTGCAGAAGGAAGGGGATCAGGGTTTTTGTTTTTTTTTGTTTTTGTTTTTGTTTTTTTTAATAATTTGGGTCACAGCAGCCAGAATTTATGCCACTTGCGTGACATCTCAGAGCCACAGGAGAATCCCACCTGGATAGGGCTCTCTGTTTCACACTCTCCATTTCTTGGATGATTGCTTTCTCTGCTACTGGGATTAAAAAAAAGAAAAAAACCTTCAAGACAAGTCACTTTCTCATTGGCCTGTGACATGCTACATGAACCATCTATATTACGGATGCACCCACGGACACCGCCAACGTTGATTCATACCTTGGTGACCTCATGGATCACTGACAGCCGTACCACCTGGCAGGCTGCCTGGAAGTCACCAGGGCCTGTCGGGAGCCCCAGCTGTACCTCCATTTTGCAGGTGACCACCGGGCCCAGCAGCTACCCTCAGGTTTCCAGCCTACTAATGTCAGCCTAAGGAACAACCACATCCTCTAGTCAAAAGTCAGGAATTCGAGGAGGATCAGTGCTGCTCATAGAAAGGAGTGGTGACTTGCAGAAGCACAATGAGATAACAGTCTCTTTCAGACATCTTTTCATAATGCAAAGCCCCAGGTAGCCGATAAACAATGCAAGGCCAGCCGGAGTCCTTGCTATCTTGTTGACGGAAGCATTCATCGCCAGGCTTCCTGGGCATCCTATTATGGGGGAAGGAGGACTCTGACCACTTCTGCATAGTGTAGAGTAACCTGTGGGCTGCATGACACCTTTACTTTGTGGTCCTTGTCTCCTTGGGTATCACATGGGAGGGTGAGTTGTTCTCTCTGGTTTTGGACACTTGCTTTTTTATCTTTTTTTGCTGCCTTTGATTTTTACTTTTGGCTCCGGGGAAGGCGGGTTGTCATGGATAGAGCCTTGTGCCTGGTTTAGCACGCTGTGTGCTGGAGGAGTGTAACTCTGAGCACTTACCAGTGGGTTCATGGCCAAGGTTACCAGATCTCCCTTCTTGGCCTTCGTGTTCAAATGATCTCATCAGATCAAACAAGGAACAGCCCTGCAAAACACTCTGTGCCCCCAAAACATAACCTCTTCCTCCACCGCCACAGTGTTAACCTCCCCTTTCCCAAGTGGAAGACAGGAGATTGGGGAAGGATTAAAGGAAGAGGCTGGGTGATATGGGTCAATGTCACTTTCTGAGAACAATGGTCTTTACAGATCACTTGGCACTGGAAAAACTCACTATTTCTCGAACTTGCAAATTGACCCCGTTTAGGGTCTGGGTTTTAAATAATGCTATATATATGTATATAATATATATATATATAAAATATATATATAATAGTATTAAAACATGAAATATAATATACACATTACTATTAATATATTATATATAATGGGACTAAAATAAATTAATATAAATATATATTATATAATACAATGCATATTGTATTATTATATAATATAATATTACATTATTCTAGTATATAATATATGACACATGATATATTTTATTTATGTGTAGTATTATATAATATATTTATGTTATAAATTGTTATTTTATTTAATTATTAATTCTATTATTAAGTATAATAAAATATATAATTATAATATATATTATAATAATATATATAATAATATAATACTGTTAATGTGTAGTATGTATTATATATATATGATATATATGTAATGGGACTAAAATAAATTTAAAATACAATTTCTCTCTTTCCTTATGGTTCTGTGAGAGTCAGTGAGCAATGCCATGGAGAAAAAAAAGCAGGGGTTTTGAAATCGGATTGGAACTTTTCTGTGTTCCCACCATCCATATCTCCCTATTTACAAGTCCGTAAGGTAGAGATAATAACACCTTCTTCGTTCTCATTGTGAGGGTTAGGGCATAGGTAAAGAGCATGGCACATAGTAGGTGTTCCATAAACATACGGGCTACTTCCATGGAACATAATATCTTCAGAGACACGTGACGAGGCTGCTTTCGTGGCCCTTTCTGTCCAGATGTGCAAAGGACTGACAATCTAGGTTAGTCACGGATTTGATCTGTGAGTGACAAGGGAGGGCAGATTTCCCTGCCTGGGGGCTCCCAGCGGTTTGCCAGGGAGACGGGTGACCGCCTCGCTGTTGGTGAGGGAATGAACACTCCCTGTATTTTTCGAGGTAGGGAGGGATAGTGGTGGCTTGGGTCATGCAGGGTGAGATTTATCTGGCTTGAAAAGGAATACTGGCCACAATCCCTTATCAAAACCCCTTTGGGGTCAGATCCATTTGCAAATTCAGAATTTTTTAGATTTTAGAAAAGAAATACGGTACTGTTACTCTCTATTATGTAACACCCCCCGCAGAGTCAGGAGCAGCAACTTGTAAGGAAAAACCATGCAGACTTGTACAACAAATATTCATCCTAAGTGGGATAAATGAGATCTACAAAGAAACTCAGGTCAGTTCAGGTCAGGTTTTACTGCCAAATGAGTTATGAAAAATCTTTCAGTATTCAGAGCTTTTTGGATTTCAAAATTGCAGACTGTTGATTTATAATAATACTAGAGGAGACGATAAGTAACAACAACAGTTGCATTTAATAAGTGTTTTCCTGGTGCCAGGAACTCTAAGTGCCTTATGTATATGTTCTTATTTGTTCTCTAATGACTGTCCTGGGCAGTTGGCATTATTACTTTCCTTGTAGTGAAGAGGAGAATAAGGCTCAGAGATATTAAGCGACTTGCTCCAGGTTCTACAGCCCATCAATGGCAACTCTAGATTCTGAACCTGGAACCAGCAGATTACAGAGTCCATGCCGGTGAAATAGATGAATGCTTTCGGCAGAGGTTGCCCTCCAGTGGAGTCCGGAGAATCTGTCTCGTGGATGATGGACTACGGGCGAGGCTGATCTAGCCAGGTGGGAAATGTCTTAAACTGGCTAGTAGCTGAGAAGTATGAAGGCATGAGAGGCAAAGGGGGCGTAGATGGCACAGATCCGGCCATTTCAGTGTTGGTAAGCAGGCCATATGGATGCCTGCCCAGCCCAGACAGCCTTTGACCTTGGTCTGGTCTCCTACCCTTGAAGAAAAGCTTCCTTCAGCTTCAAGTGGCCTTCCTCTGAACTCAGCTGTCCCAAAAGGGTAAGTGACCTGTCTCAGGCCCAGACCAGGCCTCATCTCTGTGTGTGACCTCTATTGTGTGGGTAGAGTACTACAGAGGGAAAAAAAAATCCTAATGAGCCTTAATGTGGGAGGAAATGGCCATCCTAAAAATAACGCCAGGCCCTGTGGGGTAATGACATCATTAGCCAACTCCAGCCTTGAGGGATTCTAAGCACTTTTGACTAGACATTTTATTTTAGCACAAGATCTATCAAGTACATCTATTATGCTTGTCAGCCCAAGCAAGGGTTGCAAAGCAAGAAGCAAGTGAAAGGCGCATGTGAAGGGCCTTGACACTTCCTTTAATCACATTTTCCATAATTGGAAGAGTTGCTATTTCCGAATCTTTGGCTGGGCAGTCTTCATGACCACAACCAAACAGATCTAGGAAGAGAAAAAATTCTACTGTCTAGAGAGGGCCTGACATTTTCACTTACTTCTAAGCCCTGGGAGGAGCAGGAGCCTGGGGAACAGGATTGACCAGAATCTGTGCAGCAAAAAGAGAAGTAGATGATGTTATGGAGAATTCCTCCCCACCAGGACTGTCCTGTTCTCAGCTGACGAGGAAGCAGAAAGCTTCTTCCTTCCCCTGGTCCTTAGCCTCACTGTACCGTGCCCGAGATAGCCCTCCCTCCTTTTGACCTCCTCTGCTGGACCATGAACTCTGTGAGGCCAGGATCGGGCCCATCCAGACCTTCATTCCCAGTGCTCAGCAAAGTGCCTGGCAGGTAGTAAAACCCTTAGTAGTAGAAATGTGTTCAATCAGATCAAGGGATGGTAAGTTCCTTTTATAAATGGTGGGGGGTTATTTTGCATATCTCTGTTTGTTTATTTGTAAGAGGTTGTCATTCATAGACTCCAACCCCAAGAAGAGGAGAGAGGAGAGGAGAGGAGAGGAGAGGAGAGGAGAGGAGAGGAGAGAAGAGAAGAGAAGAGAAGAGAAGAGAAGAGAAGAGAAGAGAAGAGAAGAGAAGAGAAGAGAAGGCCAGTCCTTCTAGAAAAAGGCATAGCAGTGAAGTATGCTTTGGGCTAGGAGAACCCCAGGGTCCCTTCATAGAAGTAGCGATGAAGACACTTCACATCTCCTAGCTTCACAGAGGGGCCTGCAGAATAAATGACATTATACTTCTTTGTGTTTCCAAGACAGGTCAGCCTACTGTTGGAACTCAGACCTGAAAGGATTTCCCCTTTCCTGTTGCACCTGTCCTACAGTGAACATGGCCATAGGTTCCCCTCCCTGGGGGTACCGGAAAGGTGAGGCGTGACCATTCTTTGTGCCTGGCCACGTGCTTGTCTCTGCCCGGAACAAAATGTCTGTTTCTGCCGCTTCCCTCTCTCCTTCCCTCCCTCCTGTGCCCTCCTTTCCCACTTGCAGTCCTGCTCAGCCTTTCCTCTCTTTGCTCCGGCCCCCTGGGGCCTGTCATAATTAGAACAGGAGGAAGGAGGGGAGACATTGGAGCCCACCAGGGCTTTTGAGGGAGCTGGGACTGCGTGCTGGGGACCTGGGGCTGCAAAGGTTTTGTTGTCTTTCTTCTTTTCCAGCCACGGTACCTTCCAACACGGGCAGACCCTGCACAAAGTCAAGGAGGGGCAGTGCCAGAAACACGTGGCTTTGAGCGGAGGGACACGAGTAGAAAAATGGAAGTGCGTGAGTGTGTGTGTAACCATGTGTACGACCGTGGTGTGGATGGACGGTGTGTTGTGTCCCCCCTCAGATCGGGGAGCCATGCAGAAAAGGGTTTTCTTAATTGGAAATTCTAGTCCATGTGAACTTTGGGAGAACAACTTCTCTAGGGACTCCCTTTATACAGCCGTACTCCTATCCTCACCCTGCCCTCCCCGGGGCCTCTGGTCTACCTTCATAATGAAAGGACTGGAAGTAGGCGGGCAGAGCCTTTCCAAAGCTTTTCTTCCTGTTCTGAACACAGGAGGCTGGCATGAGCTGGGTATGTTCCTTCTTTGAGTCGTCACACAGAGGACACCGATGCGGGTTTTTCCAGCTTGTCCTGTGCTATAGTCGCACTCTTGTGCTGGCATTTTCCTGGGCAATGCCGAAGGGATCATTAACCTGTCTTCTCGCTATTTTTCTGCCCAGCCCAGGGGACGACTGTGGCCTATAAATCAGCTCAGTACGGAGTGGGAAAATCCAGGAAGGGATACAATAAGGAGGAAAATAGCTACTCAGAAAGGAGATAGACCTGGTGTGAGACCTACAAAGTCCGGGCATCAAGGGGGACTGATCTTTTGAGGAAATAACATGAAGAAAAAAAAAGAAAGGGCACCAACCAGGCAGGGCCAGATCTGGGACAAAGGAGATCTAGAATCTGGTCTTCAAGATGTTATTCTAAGCTTCTTGCTTCAGCTAATCTCTCTGGGCTACAACTAGGCCATCTGTTAAGGTGGGATCTCACCGTGCCCCCACTAGGTGTTGTGCGTTCGTCCCGGGAATGAGAGCATGTGCAGAGAAACAGAATTCCTACATGCAAACTGTTCAAACCCTCCGTATTTGCTCATGCCAGTTCATTAATAAAAAGAAGGTGGAGGTTTCCAAACGACGCTGGAAATGCAGGGTGGTAGTAGGGCCCGGGGACGGGTGTAGGGGGAAGGGCGTGGGCCGGGAAGCTGGCTTGTTACTGATCGTCCGGAGTCTCTGGATTCCAATCCACTAAGCCTTGGCCAGTAATTCCATTCTCTGTCCAAGATCAGCTGGAACTCTGGACTTCCGTGACGGTAGTGGTTGTTGTCACCACTGCGATAAGAGGCACCCACATTTTTCGCAAGATCTTTCCACATCTTGGTAATGGTTGATGAGCACCGCGGCTTGAAGGCAGAAGGGGTTGCCTCAGTGGGGTTCCCTCCCTGTGGGTCCCAGCTCTAGCTCATCGCTCTTCAGGCACGATCTTGACCGTGCATCCCTCCTGGGGGACAAAGTCTGCTCTAGCGGCTTTTATATTTGGAGAGACAGTTGGGTGGCTTAAAGAACTCAGGTTCTGGAAATGGAGAAACTTGCTTTTAAAGGCCACCCAAGATTTAGGGGGCCCCTGGGGAGATTTTTAGCCTGTCTGAAACCTTGTAACCACATCTGTAACACGGAATCACCATACCCACCTTGTTGGTTTTTTGTGAGCTTTAACATGGCCCTGCTGAGTTCGTGGAACACAGAAACATGCAGTGTGGTAGTTACTGCTCTTCCCGGACCATCAAAAGGGAAGCTCGGGAAGCAGAGAAAAATACTGGGAAGGAATGTATCCCTCAGGCAGATCTGGTAAAGTGAGTGTGCGCATGTGTGTGCGGGCATGGGTCTGGCTGTGTGCACACGTGTGTGAGAGCACATGTATACATGTGTGTAAGAATGTGGGAGACTATGTGCCCGTGTGCATGCGTGTGCATGTGAGTGTGTATACCCATGTGGCTGTGTGTGAGCATGTGAATGGCTGTGGGTGTGATGGGAGTTACACACTTAGTAGTTCTCCAAATGGTCCTGGCCTTCCTCCTTGCTTCTCTCTCCGCCTGAATGTCCTTGTCTCCTCTCGCAGCCCCTGGACACTTACTCATTTATCCAGATCCAACGCAGGTCATCACCTCTCTGGAGCTCCCTGAACTGCTTGGGAGAACTCGATCACTCCCTGTTTTCCTCTACCTTTACCTAGGGAAGCAGCAGCAGGTGGTGGGCTGGTGGAAGGCGCTCTAGGCTCACATACCATGGATTTGAATTTCAGCTCTTCGCTTGTCTCTAAGGGATCTCAGATGAGTTACTTGACCTTGACCTTTGGAAGCCCCAACTTCCCGATCTGTAACATGCAAATAAGTAATCAGTGTGTCTTCCTCACAGGCTTAATAAGAGGATTAAACAACATAATGCCTTTAGAATATTTCCCACAAATGTAATGGTGCATAATAAGTGCTCAGTCCACATCAGGTGTCCCCACTTCTCCTACTACTTTTTTCCTCATAGTATGTTAATATCAGACCGTTTCGTGTCTGTATTCATTTCCCAAAATCTGTGATCTCCTGGAGAGCGGGGACTCTTCCTCCAGCACCTACCAGTAACCTGACACCCAGTAACAGCACAGTAAATGTAAAGGGAAGGCCAGTGTTACTCATCCCCTCTTCCCTACTTCTCATCTGTCCCTGCCGAGACCCCTCGCGTCTCCCCTCTGCGAGGGGAGAAGGCAGGCTTGGGGGCTAGAGTGCAACCTCATCCCCATACAAAAGACATTCTCAATCAACACACAAAGATCCATGTTGTATCTATACTTAGCAGGCATTCTGCTGGCACATTTTTTACATCCCCAAGGCTATTTTTTCCTGCAGTTGTCTTCAATGGACTCCATTGAAACACTAGAAAGCCCCTTCTGGTCTGTCAATGAGTCAATGAGCACGAGGCCAAAACCGGGGTAAGACAAAACTCTACTGTTGCTGCTCCAGAGAAAGCAGCCTCAGCCACTCCTGTCTGCTCACTCCTCAAGCACGCAACGGCAGAACCGAAGCGCACCCACCGCATCAGAGGCAACTGCCCCCCGGACGCCGAGCGCAGGACGCATACAGATGAACCATTGTGTAGGACCCAGGCTGTGGGACTCCCTAACTGGTTATCCCAACTTCGTTTTCTCCCATCCCTCCATCTTTCAAATGGATCTACCAAGCCTTTCTAGTTTCTAAGGTGGTCTATGCGGTCTAATCCAATAGATTAGAACTAAGTCATGCTCTCTTAGACCCAAGATGGAGCTCGCAGGACCCGGGGGAACTGAGAAGCTGGCTAGTCCGAGAATTTCCTATGCTTTTACTGTTATTCAGTGCATAAGGCAAGACTTCTGTTCCGATGCCCTGCTCTGGAATTTTCTCCCACTCAATCATTTTCTGGGCTGCTTGTCTGGGATGACCTTTAAAACCCTTGCAGCTGGGACCACTGCCCTGAAACTCATCAATGGTGGAATCTCTAAGATGAGATCTTATTTGCCTTCCTTCCTGGGACTGGTTCCGTCTCTCCATGCTCCTCTGCTCATCGCAAGAGTCTTGCTACGTAGAGATGGCAGCGCCGTATCCCCTCCCTTGGGAGCAAACCTCACTTGATCTCTGATCTCTAGAATCTTTCAGACTTTCCTTTGCCCTTGCCAATTTTGTGTGAACGGACCTACGCACACTAGACTCTACGGGTCCACCCCCAAGGTCCCTGCCAGCCAGGTTCAGCCAGCGGTTCTCGGAGCCCCTGGGACAACATGAAACGATGTAAAATCTCAGTGGCTACGAGCTCCAGCATTCCCTTCTAGGGTAGGTTAAGGGGCCATTCCCGAGCAAGGGGTTTGGCTGAGTATGCATGTGTGTGTGTGCGCACACATGAACGTGAGCGAGCAAGAGAGGGGAATTCAGTTTCTGATGTGTTCGAAGTGAGGTGCTTAGAAGAATTCACAGAGAGGTTTCCAGCAGACAACTGGATTACAAAGGTAGAAAATTCCGGGGAGAAGTGTGGACTGCAGACTCAGGCTTGGGAGATATCAAGATGGGTGAGATCACGGATCCATGCGTCTGCTCAGGAAGTTCATGAAGAATGAGACTGGGTGGGACCCAAGGCCCGCCCGGGGCCCTCAAGGTGCGCAGTGTTTGTGGGCAAGGCAGTGGGAAAGGAGCCGCCGCCATGGAGTCCGAGAGGAAGTAGCTGGGGAAATAGAAAGAATTTGAGAAGAGGGGTCTTTCCCAAACCATGAGGGAAAAGAATTCCAAGAAAGAGGAATGTTCAGTAAGGTGTGGCCAAAAAGCGACTGTGGGGTTTAGTCGCGGAATGGCCCTGGTGACTCTGGAAAGGGCTGTTTCAGGGGTCTTAGCGTGAAAGCCAACTGAGGTAGGCCGTGGGGTCCGTGAGGGGTAAGAAATGTGGGCCCTTTGGAAAAACTGACCGAGAAGTCGGGAGGTGGGAGTGGAGGCTGCAGGGCTGGCTGGCTCGATTTTCTTTTGAACAGAAGAGACCTGCATTGAGTCTTGAGGGGAGTGGACAGAGGGAGCCAAGTAGTATGAGTTAAAGGTAGTGGTTAGAGACGGGGGAACGGATGGAAAGAAATTCCTGATGAAGCAGCAGAGCACAGGTGGCCAGCCAAGCCTTCGGCAGGAGAGGGACCCTCTGTGCCTTTGGACTAACAGCAACCAACCATCAGACAAGGAGCATGGCCAGGAGGATGTCAGGTGGTGGACTGGTGGCCTACAATCTAACATTTGGCAGAGATGATCCACACAGACAAATTAGACTCACCTGAACTTGAAGTATCTAAAATAATGAAACTCTCCAAGTGGCATTTCAGGGGCTCTGACCCACATTGGCGGTGACCCAGGACGAGGTAGCAGGGAGCACCGGTGACCCTGAAATGCTATCACGTGGCACCTGCCTCGTGTTAATGGAAGATGTAAATCTTTCGAGGGGGAGAGGCCCACCCTGGGAGACTCTGCTCTCCCCGGGGGGAGTGGGGGCCGGGCCGGGCAGGGGCTTCCCTCGGGGGACGGACAGCGAGGCTCTTCTGATGGGGCCTCTCCTTGGCCGCTGCCATTTTTCTTCATTATTTCTGCTATGTCACCCGTCATGTCGTCAGTTTCCTTTCAGAATGGCGATAAATGGCGCCTCTCATGTGCTGTCCTCAGGGGACACCTGTTATTTATTTCGATGATGGGCAAGATGCCATGGCTAATTAAGAAAAATCGTGGGCTGCTCACAGCCAACCCGCAGTTCCTCGTCAGCTCGGCCCCACAGTCCTTCACCCCACACTGGGGCGCGGCCCCCACCAAGATCTTGCGGGGCAGGAGACAAGGAATAATGACATCACTCCCTCCCACTACCCCTAAAAAGACTTCCATACCTGCCTCCCTGTGGAAGTACAGAGGGACTCACAGGCCTATCCTGCCACCTCAGCAAAGCCTCATGCTTCTGTGGGGAGGGGAGATGATCAAGTCCTTCCCTTCTGTCCATGCTGAGAAGCCGGGAGACTCAGCCAGCAGCGCGTTTTCCCTCATGACTTGGCATGGAAGCAAAGGCCGTTTCTGTGGCCAGGGCCTCCTGGACACGATGACCCAGATAACTCAGATGCCACCTAGCTTGTGCCTAGGCGACCTGAGTCAGCCTGGTCTGTTCCTCAGAACAGCAGACGTGACTGGCCCCACCCAGGGGAGGCTCGTGTCTTCGGAATTCTCCAGATTTCTGGGCCCTGTTGAAAGAAGTAGAAAGTTTCTGTTGGAGGATGGAGAAGATGTAACTGAAGAGGGGCAGGTCCTTGCCCTCTGGGGCCAGAAAGGCGAGAAGGGGGCCCAAATGCAAGTGGGAAGGACACGTGGGAGCTGGGAGGTCTTAGAACGGGGTGACGAGGGGACGGGGACCCAACTTCCCCTAAGGGGGTGTCACTCATCCTGGAGGGTCTGCGTGGACCAGTGAACAGGCTGGACGCCTGCTGTGCTGTCTGGCCTCTGGGTATTTTGGAATAATTTTCATTTAACTCTGGATGCCTGAGTCACCTCTGGGCCTCCGGGCCTCTCCAGGGTCCTGACAATAGAAAGAGGCACAGGGTTGATGAGAAGGGGAGGGAAGGGGAGGCAGGCAGGACGGTGCTGGGACGAGGCCCAGCACGAAGGCACCGTCTGTGCCCCGAACGGGAGCCGGCAGAAACCCGAGCCCCAGCCCGGACCCGGGCTCTCAGGCTCATTGTGCCTTCTCTCTCGGTGGGGTTTGCTCGGCTTCCAGGCTTCCCGCTGGTCAGGCTATCAGAGCGCAGCCCGAGAAGAAATTACATTGTATCCCGAGACTCGATAAGCTCGGAGCAGGCTGTTTCCTTCACACCGGGCCCCGGCGCCGCCTCCCCCTTCTAGCTCTTCTTTGTTTCCCGTGGTGCCTGCTTTCCCGCCGAGCCCCGGAGACAAAGGCCCCCTGTGTGTGCCGCTGCCCTCTCCGGCCGCCCCCTGCCCCCCGACCTCGCCCCGACACACTCCGGAGGGCCCAGACCGGCAGCCCGCGGAGACGGGGTCGGGCTCGGCCTGGCACGGCCCTGACAACGGCAGGAACCACAGATGTCTCAGATGAGCACCCGCGGGCCTGATCGCAGCGCACGTTGCTACGGAACTGAAGGAAATCACAATTTTGCTGCATTTCTCTGAGCTCCCCAGGTCCGGGCAAGAAAACATTCAGGGTCGGAAGAGGAACAAAGAAGAAAAGGGGAAGGAAGACGCGCGTGGATGAATGGGTTTGGAGGCCGCTCGGGCGGCCCAGGCCAGCCACCATGCCTCACTGTGACACCCGTGTCACCTCCACACAGATTCTTGGTCGGTGGTGGCATGTAGAGAACCCCTGACAAGATCCTTACATTCTAGTTCTAGATCCTTAGGCTTGATTAGGGATCCCCCTCTCCCAAGGCCCGCTTTGCAGTGGGAGAGTGCAGTGAGGGACGGTCCCGCCGCTAGGGAATGAGCAGAGGCCCTTGTCCTTCCTGGAGGCAAGGCCAAGCCTTTTGATATCTTCAGACACTATGTTCTGTTATTTTTCTTAGGCAACTGTGCCTCTGAGTGTTGACCAGTTCTTGTCGGTCCTACTGTTAGCCTGCACAGGCTTGGTATAAAACAGAAGAAAAGGAGGCACGGCCGTGGAGACCGACATCTCGCAAACTCTAGGAACCTGAGAGTCATCTAGTGGGTTTGGGATTATGACTATTATCACGAGGAGTGTATTGCAGAACTAATGTGGGAGGCTGGGCCCGGGCTGAGGGATGGTGGCAGGGTCATTAGTCAGCACCGCAGGGTCAGCCCCAGGTGTAACTGTCACTTTGCTGGTCTCTGCTCTTGTCTGAGGTTTTAGGACCCCGGTGGCAGTTACAGCCCCACTCCAGGTGGAAATGTGGAGTCCAGTGAGGCAGCTTTTCTGAATCTCCACGATTCTGGAAAATGTTTCTGTGCGATTAGGATTTTCTCTCCAGACTCCTCACTACTTCCCTCTGAAAGAAGACTGTAATCTTTTCTCAATTATTTAACGAGAACTGGGCCTTGGCGTATGTCTAAGAGTTCAGCACGCTGATGGTATGTTTTCTTGCATTCATTCAGCAAGCCTGTCTGCGTAGTTCTGAATGCCGACTGCTGTGTAGGTTTCCCAAGGTGAGGTCCCTGACTTCAGGGAAGATACAATGTAATGCAGGAAACAGACATGAAAAATAATTAACTATGATCAAAGGCTGAATGAAATAAGGGTTGAACAACAGGTTGAAATGACCTGTGCCTAGAGATTCGATCCGTGGCTGTCTGAGTCCCAGCTGAGTTTCTGGTTCCCTGGGAGGAGTGGCCCTTGTCCTCTACTTCTTCTGAGCAAACTCGGGTATCACTTAACATTTAATTCCTTCCTCCAAAGTCTGCCCTACTCCTCCTGCCAAGAATACCTTGATGTGGTCTTCTTTCAACCAAATGACAGTAATGATCATTTCTGAATGTCCAGGGCTTGCCAAGTATCTTTAGGTCTTGGAAGAGTCCTTGTACTAAGTGGGAGAACCTGGATTTACACCCCAGAATGTCTCATTTTTTAAGGCCTCCTACTAATAACTACATTGCTTTGCTTTTGTATCCTATTTAGGCTTTAATTTAACTACTCAAAACCATTTTGGAATGAGGTGGATATAAATAATTTTTAAAAATTCCTCTGTAATTGTTTTAGGGATCTTATGAGTTAGATCACAATATTCACTTTTTTGGGGAAGTAGACACACTTAACCTCGTTTAAAGTTAAGATGGCAACACCAGACAATTCCACAGGGCTTAAAATTTTCCAAAGGAGTTCACACCTACATTTCTTCCAATTAACCACTTACATATACAGTGGGATGGCACCAACATTAATTACACCTAAATATAGCATCTCTTCAAGTAATGTTGAATAATGGCTAACTCTGATGACAGGCACCGTCCTGAGTGCTTACGTATATTCATTTATGAGAACGTAAAAGGAGTCATAATTGTGGTGACCAGTTCAAAGATGGGGAGACCAGCTGTAGAGGGCTGAGTAATTCGTCCTGAATCACAGAACAAGTAAATGCAGAGCTGGGACAAGAACTTGGGCCATTTGTCTTTTAGGTGCCATACTAAGAACTCCTTCAGCAATTTTTTGAGTCTGGTTTCCAGCTATCAGGGGTCAGCTTTGCATCCCTGTACCCAACTAGCTGAAGGTCCAAAGCTTGTATGTTTGACTTACTTCTTAGTGGTTCCCAGGGACAAGAGGTGTTTTAAGTCTTGAGTGGCGATCAGGGGACTTTAGGTCAAAAAGCTTAGACATAAAGTCGTATAAAAGTGTGGCATTGGGGACAACAGGGCTCTGTAGGGGTGGCTATGTGTGCAAGGGCTGGAATAATGTAGACGAGAAGGGCAATAACTCGGAACGACAGTGCGTGCCAGGGCAGGTGCAACACTAGGGAATGGTCACATTACTCCGAAAGCAGTGCGGGCCTGCTGTAGGGCTGTAAGCAGGCGACTGTTCTCTCCTGTTCTGCACCAGAATCAGAAATTGCTCTTGTATCCATATGAAGTAGAAGAGACAGCTGGCTGCCTTTAGGATGCTTTTGTGATGGTTCAAACAAGAGACCACGAGATCAAGACGTGAGGTTGTGAGAACTGCCAAGCTAAGATGGTGGCAGGGAGAACAGAGAAGACGGGACAGACGTGAGGGCTATTTGAGAATCAACAGACAAGACTTTGTAACTGGATTTGAAGAGGAAGAGAGAGAGGAGATGTGCTCATTTCTGAAGTTTCTGTCTTGGCTAACTTGGGAGACCGTGACACTATTAACTGAGAGAGGGAATACAGGGGTAACTGGTTTTTATGGGGGAGATAATCGATTTGGTTTTGGAAATTTTGATCTTGAAATGCTCTGGGGAAATCTAGTTGTAGCCATTCTGTAGGTATTTAGAAATAGTGTGTCTTATAAATCAATAACTGAAAGAACATCTTTATAGAATAAAATGTACAAAGAAAACAATAATGCAATTTTCAAAGGGAAGATGGGCAAGTAGATAAGAAACAAATAGAAATATAAAGAAACACTATTGAAATGATGAGAAAATATATAGCGAAGACGAAAAATAAGGTTATTTATCTATTCTTAGCAAGGGTTTGGGGAAACTTGTGCTCTCACCCACTGCTGGTGGGAATTTACATTGGTACTATCTTGTTTGAGGGTAACTTGACAATATCTTTGAACAGTCTTAAAAATATCTGTATACTTGTTCCCAAAAGTTTAGCCACAAGGATGCTCACTGCTGTGTTGTTTATGGTAGTGGAATATGATGAAAGAAAGTTAATTGAAAAAAATTGGAGGAAGCGTTTACAAAAATATAATACAGTTGTACTGTGGAACGTGGTGCAGTCATTTGATAATGTAGTTATTTTAAAAGTATTTTATTTATTTACTTGTCTGTTTATCTATTTAGTGTGTGTGAGTTGGTGAAGGGGCAGTGAGAGAGAGAGAATCCAAACTTGGGGTTCAATCCCATGACCCTGAGATCATGACATCACCTGAAATCAAGAGTCAGATGCTATGGGGCGCTTGGGTGGCTCAGTGGGTTAAGCCTCTGCCTTTGGCTCAGGTCATGATCTCAGGGTCCTGGGATCGAGCCCTGCATTGGGCTCTCTGCTCAGCAGGGAGCCTGCTTCCTCCTCTCTCTCTGCCTGCCTCTCTGCCTACTTGTGATCTCTGTCTGTCAAATAAATAAATAAAATCTAAAAAAAAAATAAAAGAGTCAGATGCTTAACTGAATGAGCCATCCAGGTGACCCAAATTATAACACTTTTAAAGACAATAATTTCTTCCCCTCCTTTCTTTCCCTGCCTGCCTCTCTGCCTGCTTGTGATCTCTGTCAAATAAATAAATAAATAAAATCTTTAAAAAAAAATTAAAGACAAAAATTTTAAAAAAGAATTACCAAGTCATATGTAAATATAATCCTAACTTTTAGAAAAAATAACTTTTTATACCAAAAGTTGAATATTTTGCATAGAAAAAGTCAATAAAGATAGGTATGCATCAAATTATCATTAGCTATTATTTCTGAAAGTTTGAGTTTTGGGTGTTTGCCTTTGCATTCTTTTTGTTTCCCTCCATTTCCCAATCTCCCGCGGAAACCACGTGTTATGTGTATAATTTCAGAAAATAACTGAAGATCTGAAGTCTTGGACGATGGCGATTATGTTTACAAAACGAATGGATCTGAAGCTAAGATGGAGATGAGAAGCAAAGAGAAGGAACTGAGAGTCGCCAACCTACCAGAAAGGGTGGACGAAATCAACCCGGAAAAGCAGGTGGAGACAGGAACAAGAACTGAGTTCTGGGAAATGATAGCCTTCGTGGAGCCTGAGAAGGGATGACAGAGAAACCACGTCTGAGCAAGAGCCAGGAGGGTCCTAGGGGCGCCTGGGTGGCTCAGTGAGTTAAAGCCTCTGCCTTCGGCTCAGGTCATGATCCCAGGGTCCTTGGATCGAGCCCCACATCGGGCTCTCTGCTCAGCAGGGAGCCTGCTTCCTCCTCTCTCTCTGCCTGCTTCTCGGCCTACGTGTGATCTCTGTCTGTCAAATAAATAAATAAAATCTTAAAAAAAAAAAAAAGAGCCAGGAGGATCCTGAGACAAAGACAAAAGCAGAAATGGCTTAAAGGAAGAAGTAGCAATTCTGTGTGCGACACAGAATTCGGGAGGAAGAAAGGCTGAGGAGCAGTTACTGGGCGTAAAAAGGAGTGGGTCAGGGAGATCTCGGGGTGCAGGTTCAGGAGAGGTTAGGAGGCAGATGCCAATGGCTCCCTGTTGGGTGGTGAGCACACAGCAAGGATGGAGACTGTGTGTGGGGACCTTGGTGGGTTGGAAGACAAGAGGACATTAGGTTTGAGGGAAGCTGAGCCGAATAACACAGGGGATTTGAGTGTGTTTTTAGGTGGAGTTAAGGAAGCTGTTATTGGAGAAGAAACTAAAGAGAAGAGGAAAAGTGGGAGTGGGGAGAATTAATTTGAGCAAAAAGTAAGAGGAAGGAATAAAGAGCATGTGAGGTAGGATTGGCCTTGGGCTGATGGAGGGGTTTGTCCTGGAAGAGAGGAAGATCTTCTCTTTCCTTAGGATAGGGGGGAAGCTGTCCTGATGCTGGTCTGAACTGTCCATATCTGCCCTTTAGGCCTGCAGGCTTTATGCTCCCCACGGCTGGACATCCCCTATGTCTTCGAGAATTGCCTCTGTTGGTAACGTCATCTCAGGCAATGCCATACCCTTTCCTGGGGCATCTGAGACCCTGCGAAGGTCCAGCTCCATCCTTCTAACCCAGACAGCTCTGACAGTCCTCTCAGCCCCAGAACCGTCTTCAGGGTCGGCTGAGACCTGGTTGTGGCTGCACCACAGCCCAGTTTCTCCCTGTGCCGGATCCTGATCGCAACCCCTCCCCATGCAGGTGTTGTTCCCTTAAGAACCCCAACCAACTCTCTGAATGTTAAGCTCCTTTTCAGAGTCTGCTTCCCAGGGACCACCCCCCCATCCCTCCAGCCCACATCCCCGTCCAGTGACAGAAAATGGTCACTTAGATGGGGCTGTATTTCCATTTGGGAAAGAAAAATTTCAGACTTGTCATGTTCTATTTTCTTCTTTAAAATTGGACGCAAGGCCATTTCTTAAGAGTAAGGGATGAATGCTGTTCATTGCAACGTTGTAGGGTTGAAGGAGAAATTAAAAATAACTTTAGTGTGCTGCAATTAAGTGAATGGCTGAGTAAATTCTGATAGATTTGGACAAAGTACAGGATTATTAAGAAAGCAATGTATCAACATAGAAAAATTGTGGCTTAGTGGGAAGAAGGAGACTCAAATTCAGGGAAGAAGTCTGAAAAATGGTTTAGAACAGCCACCAAGGAAATAGCAAAGGGAGCTCACTGGAGCATGATAAAAGGAATACAAGTGGCCCGATGGTTCTGATCAGCTAGTTCTGTGATTATTCCCAATAATTTTGACATGGAAGAATTGGTGAGGAAGACATAGCTAAATCAGTAGGTAAGAAAGCAGTCCTGGGGGTGCCTGGGTGGCTCAGTGGGTTAAGCCTCTCCCTTCAGCTCAAGTCATGATCTCAGGGTCCTGGGATGGAGCCCCACATCGGGCTCTCTGCTCGGCAGGGAGCCTGCTTCCCTCTCTCTCTCTCTGCCTGCCTGCCTCTCTGTCTACTTGTGATCTCTGTCAAATAAGTAAATAAAACCTGAAAGAAAGAAAGAAAGAAAGAAAGAAAGAAAGAAAGAAAGAAAGAAGTCCTGTCAGTTGAGATCATGTAGTTGTGGTGGTTCAGAGCCTAGACTCTGGAATCCGGGTCTTGGGTTCAAATCCTGATGCCACCACTTATGAATTAAGGACAGGTCTGGCCTCTTGGGTACTGTTGATTAGGTCCTTGAGTGCTGTTGATTGGGTCCTGCCCTCAAGAGGTCTTACACCTGGTTAAAAGCTCTGCTGACACTGTCTGTAAATTCTCAATAATTTTATCTGCGAAATTTTGTTTTGTTCATTCTGATGGGACAATGGAGGCTGCGTGTGAGCTGAGGACATACACACCTGTGCACGGCCCTTGGTCCTTGCTGCCTCACTTGCATATAACATCCAGGAAGCTGTGCGGCTCCCAGAACATGCTTAATTTGTCCTCCCTTTGAGTCTTGTGAGCTCTCGTGCATCACAGATCCGCCGTCTGCTCTGTCTTTCCTAGCAACATGTGTATATCTAGTGAGTAGGGCACTGACAGCACAAACCAGGCCAGCCTTTCTCTTCAACCAGAACTTGCTCTGGACACGGGGGCAACGGCATTCTGAGAACACAGCCAACCAAGGAACGTTACCACATCCTTCCTCGTGTCCGCCAACTTTACTTTCCCGTGTCCGCCAACCACTTATGCTGAGAACCCTGCCATTGGAGGAAAGGGAGAGATAGGGCAACACAGAGTTCCTTTTCCTCTGTCTTTCCCGACTCACCAGGAGTTGGAGGTGCAGAGCATTGAGAAAATGCGTGGATCTCTCAAGGTGCGGCATTCCCACTGTTCTGGTAAGAGTCAAGTACAAATGCACGTACAAGCTGTGACATACCGTAGTTCTGCTTGTGAGTTCAATGTTCTTGTATTTGCAGTTAAGCGAGCATGGCACAAGATAAAGATGAACTCTAAAGCTTTTTGGTAATAATTTAAAATTTTAACTTTACTTAGGAGGATGATTTCTATTATGTTTAAAAGTAATAAAATATTGTAACAGGAAAACCTTTATCTACTAGCACTTTTAAGGGTGTTCCCTCTCCCTCCAACCTGATGTTTGAACCAGGACTCTGCATTTTCATTTTGAACGGAGTCTTGCAGGTTGTGTAGCTGGCTCTGGCTGGGAAGCCTTGGGCAAGTTTACTCTACTTCATTTTCTTCATCTATAAACTGATTAAAAAAAAAAAAAAGGAAGAGACTTAGTATATATAAAGGGCTTTCAGTATTATCCAGCACGAAGAATGCCGAGTGTTTGCCAGTCATGGTAGAGAAAGGGCTCCAGGGCTGAATCTGGAGGTAAAGGAAGGAAACTCTGGGCGAGAGAAAATGGGGAGAATTTAAGGGACCGGAGGTCTCAAGGAGTCACAGGTGGAAAGAGAAGGAGTTGGGTTTGGGAAGTGGGCTTTTTGAACTTGAGAGTTTGGCAGTGGAACAGTTTTACGTGATGACAAGTTCTGGGGTGTTGCCATGGAGGTGGGCCACTTAGACAGAATGGAGGTTAAATTTGTTGAAGGAAAGGAAATCACACAACTTTGAGGTTAAGTTATTAGATGAGTCATCCCCTTAAAGACTAAAGCCATTTGGGATGACGACAGAGATGCAGGTGGGGAGAAGATTTAGGAGCCAGGGGTCAAAGATCTAGAAGAATCCGTGAAAGTGACTGAGCTCAGCACACGGCTGCATGGGACTGGGAAGGGGGTAACACAGTCGAATGTGCTCCAAGCCCTCAGGAGAGGAGGACAGTTGGACGCAGCTATTTGCTCCAACATGACGCTAGACTCCAAAAGGCTGGAAACAAGAGTAACTCAAATTTAATACAGGAAGGACCAAAAGTGTATATTCAATCCTAAAGGCAAGTAGGTGGAAGCCGGAGACTAATAGGGAAAACACCAAGACTTAATTGGGTGGTAATAGGACCATAGACGGAGATGTGAGTCCGAGATCAGAGCATGGTAAAGCGGAGCGAGCCACGGAGCCCAGAGAGTCGTCAGTCCATACAGGTATGGAGAGGTCCGGTAATTGGAGGAGGCCCATCAGACTCAGAAGGGATCAGTTAAATGCCTGCTGGCTCCGGCTGCATACATTCTCAGGCGGCTCCTGGGAGCTCATGTGAGCTGTTGAAAGCCCGTCTCACCCCTGCTCACAGAGGGTAATCGTTGCTGCTAGGTTCCTGGGAGGCAAGCGGCCTGGGGCACCCACCAGTGGGCTGGTGAGCACGTAATCAGCGCATGCCCACAGCAGAGCCCGGAGGTGGCCAATATCGGCATGTTTTCAGGGCATCCTCATACTGAGTTATAACAAAACCAAAGAACAACAACAACAAGCCATGTGGGCTTTCCTGGTCTCAGAAGGTAGAGGCGAGAGGCCATCGGTCTGGTCCTCGGACGCCGTCTGTGCTCCCTGCTCAGGCCCAAACAGGCAAGCTGGTGCAGTTTGCACCAGCTGGGTCATGGGAGACCTTCACAGAGTCACCCAAGGCCATAGCCAGGATGCTCAGTCCTCATAGGCTCCCAGGAAGCTCTCGCCATGCGAAGTCTCCCTCCTCAGTGGTGCCGTGCCCCCTAGGGCTCAGGTATCTGCCTTTCTAGAAATTGGCCCCTTTTTTCCCTCCTTCCCCTTCCTCGGGTTCCAGTCATCCTTTCCAGGGTCAAAGGCTGGCTCTCCTGCCTGGCCGCCCCTCCCCTCCCTTCTCCTAGTCAAACTCTGCCTCGCAAAGCCACCAAGGTCCTCCCCTCTAGGACCCATCCTATTAAATCACTTGGTTGTCCCCAAGTTTTACCAGAAAAAAATGGCACCAGGCAACTTCTCCTTTGTGCTCGGAAACAGAGGTAAATGATGTTAACCCGGTAAAGAAATGGAGGCTGCAAAGACACAGAAGCCTGGGGAAGGCATGGACGGAGGGGTGGTGGGGAGGGAAGGAAATACCTTTCATGCCTTTGTGTTGAACCTACTGCAGAGAAAAACAAGATGTAGGTAATTTCTGAGTCAGTTCTTCTGCTCCATTAAAGCCTCAAAAAATTGCACTGCTATATGCAAATTCCCCGGGATCAGAACACGGTCTTTGGGGGATTCAGGAATCACCGTGGGAGGGGAGCGGGGGGGAAGACGTGGAATCTTGTTAGGCGTCCCAGAGGCCTGCCAGCGGCCTGGGGAAGGTTGCTGAGCCTGAGACAGGGAGCCACCAGGACCCTGGGCATCTCCTCCCCCGCAGGAGCCAAGTTCTTGCTGCGCCCAGTGACCTTCTGCGTCCTGCAGCTACCCAGAAAATGACATTAAACTCAATTGCTCCGTGTGCTCAGGCATACAAATGGGTATCAGAAAGGCTGTGCCTGAGGTTGGGGGTGAGGAAGAAAATGTATTTCTGAGCCAAATATAATAAGCAAAGGGCACCAGCCTTCTCAGGGCTCCTTATTAGAGGAGGGACAAGGCAGTTGGTGGAGGGGAGGCTGGGACCCTGGCTGCCCAGAGCCCTGGCAGATCCTGGTCTGGTAACAAGATGGAAGGAAAAGTTAGAACACTTTCTGTTTTTTCCCCCAATGGGAAAACAGCCCTCTTGGATCACTCCTTCCCAGCTAACACTCACCTGAGCTCTTAACTCAGCACCAGGGTCAGGGAAAGGCTCCGAGACTAATAGCGGCTGCTGTGTTTTGCCCAGAAGCCACATCTTTTTTTCTACTTCTTCTTCTTTGTGCTTTCTCTGTTTCGCCTCATTCATTTCCAGAAGTGGTAGCAGGACCATGCATTTTGTTTTCTGTGGCTGTGTGTGTCCGTGTGTGTGTGTGTGTGTGTGTGTGTGTGTCTTACAACCCAGGCAAGGGGCATTAGCATGGAAATCAATATTTGTTTCAAATGTGAAATTTACAGGAAGGGCCTGAGAGAGGAGAGAGAAGTTGAGGCAGAGAGCTGGAATGCTCAGGAAGAGGGCCTTCTCGGAGAAGGGCCAGCCAGCCCCTGAGGGAGGGGCCACCCCAGAGGGAGGGCCTCTCCTCCCGTGGCAGCAGCTCGGGAGGCAGGACCGAATGCGGCGTGGCTCCGTGGAGGGCCTGGCGCAGGGGCTGATGGGCCGGGGTGAGGTGGGGGAAGCTCAGGATGAGCCTGGTAGGTGCACACGGTAGGCCTGAGACACGGCAGAGTCAGTAACCCTGGGCCCATGTCCCCTGGGGGGGGAGCGCAGATTGGCCCCAGGCAAGCCCTGACATCTAAACGGGGCTTTGCAGATGGCGGAGAGTCTAGAGATCCGTCAGGAGGCCGAGGTCTGCTCCAGGAAGCTTTCTGGAATTTGCCACAGAACCCTCGGCAGTGGCTCAGACATAGGGACAGGTACAGCCCCTGAGGGGGGCCCGAGAAAGGCCCCTGGGGCTGGGTTCACATGATGGAAACTTGACCAAGTGGGCAAGGTTGCAGGGTCAATCTCCAGCCCCAGACCCCAGCAGGGAATCAGAGCACGAGCCCGTTGCTCAGCCTGGGTCCCCATGAGTGGGGCGAGCTGAAGCTTGGGGAGCACGTGGCGGATGCAGGCCAACCAGCTACTGAGTTTAGGACAGCAAACTCTCCATAGTACCCCACGCGGGACTTGGCATCCACTCAGAGCCTAGCAGAGTCCGAGCCCACAGATTAAAGGCCTGTTCCTGAATGGAGCTGAAACCTGGCAGGGACGGATACACCCAGGGAAAGACAAGGCCTGGGAGAATCACTGAGGACATGGCGGGGATCCCACTTGCCTCTGCAGGGCGGCGTAAGAGCAAAGCAGCCTCAATCCACGGCCTGGCGACTGGCCAGCAGGGACTGAAATCCTGAGAAAAGAACAGAACCTTGGTAGGCCCCCTTTCCTGACCTTCGAGAAGTCACAGTTCATAGACAACGAATCTCGCCTACACCTCAGGTGTCTAAGAAGTGCTCTAAACATTTCTTCAGATCAACCTGACTCTGATTCTGAGTTTCCATTCTTCTGGGCAAGTTGGAAATTTCATCTGAGTCTTTAATGGGACTCCCCACCCTAGGGCTGGGGTCAGGGGATCTCGCAGTGCCAAAGCATCTGGAAGTCTCTTTTCTTCATTTGACACATCCTTTTTGAACTTTGCTTGGACCAAGTACTGTTCCAGGCACAGAATAGATGAGGAAAAGGGAGAGGACCCCAGCTTTCAAGGAGTTTACATTCTGTAGGGGATGGTGGGGAGAGGGAGGGGTGTGTGTGTGTGTGTACATGGGTATGTGTGTGTGTGTGTGTGTGTGTGGCGGGGGGAGCAGACAACAGACATGTACGTAAATGAATCAACCAGTAAGTACGACGATTTCAGGAAGAGGTAAATGCTGCAGTCTAGTGGAGCCCGGCAGTGACCGAGCTCTCCCTAGCCCGAGTTCAGGTGGATGCGAGTCAGACAGTGGAGGCTGGAAGGCCAGCTCTGTGGCTCATCAAAGCTAGGTTGGAGGATGCCCTCAGGAACAATGGACCTCTTGGCACGACGCCCCAGGGTGAGACAGACTTGCACACCGAGTCCGTACAGCATCGGCCAATGACAGGCCGCCCCGGAGCGGGACAAGCCTTCACCACCAGAGCGTACTTCTTAGTCAGGAGCAGACCAGCGCTCAGACCCTCTGCATGAAGCAGGTCCCCCCCCGCCACCTCCCGTGTGTCACCTCAGCAACTTTTCAGCTCCTTGTCAATCAGTTAAGACACAGTGGTCCTACAGAGAAGTGAGTGAGGGCTGGGGAGGGGCTGGTGGTGTTACCCCGTCTTGTGGAGGGACCCTTCCCATGGACGGACACACCAGCAGTGGTCCCTCCTCGATCGATGAAGAAAAACTACAACATCAGAGGCTGGAAGTTCAGGAAGGCAGAGGTGGGGACACTGGGATTCCTTTTGCTGGTGCAGTTAGGAAAGGTTCTCTGAGGAGGTGACGTTCAGCCAGGGATCCGACGATGGGAAAGAGCTTCCATGTGCACATTTGGGGAAAGAGCTCTCAGGATGGGAAGGAGGCCTGGTGTGTTTAAGGAACAGAGAATGCAAGCCAGTGTCTTTGGAGCGAGGGATGACGTAGGGAGTGATAGAATCAGAATGATAGATAGGGTCTGTGTCATGGGGACCTTCTGGGTCCAGGTGGAGAGACTAGATGTGACTCTGATGGCAAATAGTAGCCCCTGGACTACTCTGTGTGGGGAAGACCCCAGAGCAAGAGACTGGGCCAACCTGGAGGAGAGCTCGTGTCTCCAGATTGCTGGCCCAGTGCTCCTTCTGGGGTTACGTACCCTCTCTTCCCAGAGATGGAGGGCTCTGCTGTCCCTGCCCCACATTCCCCAGTCTGAGTGAAGACTAAGAGGGGGGTGCCTGTGACAGGACTTTGGGAAGTCACAGGACTGTTTACAAGCACGAGCTGGGACAGAAGCCACAAAACTCCAGGCCTTGCTCAGCTGCCACAGGCTGTGGCTATAGGAAGAGATTCAAGAATTGGAAGGAGCCCCAGAGATGAGAAGCGCCAGGCTCCCCTTTGAAGAGGAGCCTGGTCCAGCACGGTGAAGCGGCCCGGTCAGGTAGGCAGGAAGTGGGGTACACCCTGCGACTCTAGGCTCCTAATCTAGACTTCTTTCCAGTGCATTCTGTGGTAGCAATGCTCTCCTCTTCCCAACGCAGGAGTCGTCTTCTGAAAGGCAAAAAATGACCACTGATTATGTTTGAAGACTCTCTAGTCATCCTGACCCCACAGTCCCAGCCTTGTCTTTTTCTCTTTTGTCTCCGTCAATCTCTAGTCCTCCCTTTCTCCCCCTTTCAGCTATTTCTCGAGAACCTACCCAGTGCTGAGCGCCCTCTGGGCTCTGGAGGCTCCCTGATACTCAGTTTCCCCTTCTACAAACACGCCCATGGTGGTGACGCCCCACCCTCACACCCCATCACTGGTTGTGGAATGAAAGAGGTAACAAGTGCACCCCGCTTTGCAAACTGTAAGGTTTTTCTAAGCTGTAAGGAGACACGCTTTATCGTTAGCTGTTGGAAGGTGAGGACTCCTCCGGCGCGCCATGACAAGGCAACCCATACTTCCCTGCCAGATTTCGCCACCCCTCCGACTCCCCACCCTGTGGTTTGTCTCCCCCGCCTGTGTTTTCTTTCCTCCCCCTGCCCCCACACCCGGGGGAGACTTGGCCCGGACACAGCAGCTGGTACTCTGCCAAGTGCCTGCTTTTCTGACCTAATTATCTCAATGGGCTGGCCTGGGGCGCGGGAGGTCAGGGCGCAGACGGGGGTGGGGGGCGTGGGGGGGGGGTCACACCACAAACCTCCAGGTCCCCTGGGAATGGGCGTTCCCTTGGCAGCCTCCCAGCCCTCTTGCCAGTCCCCACGACACAGGATTTCAAGTCATCTCGGCAGGTCAGAGGACAAGATGACAATAGCAGAGCAGCTGGATGTCAGGGTTCCTCTCATTTGGGCCCAGGAATTCCTTGTGCTGGGGATGTGATTGTCCTGAGCGCGGTGGGATGTTTAGCAATATCCCTGACCACCCAGTACCCAGGGCACTCCCTACTGTTGTGACAGCCAAAAATGTCTCTAGATATTGCCAGACTGTCCCCGGGGGGTGAACACACTAGCCCCCTGGGAAGACCCCCTGGTCTAGAGTACCGCCGATTCCCATGAAACCATCAGAGAAGTAAACACCAGCTCTGCTTTCTTATTACTTTAGTGTTAACCTGTGGGTCTGTTTTTAAAACTTTGCTCTTAAGCACTCAGTGTGTGTGTGTGTGTGTGGATGTGTGCAATAGTACATGACCAGAAGAGTTTTTCCCGATTAAAAGTGGATCTGTTCCAATGTGGTTGGTGTATTAGTGAACAATTCGAGCATGAGGCAAAAGTCGCATGGCTTATGTGTGATTTTGTTCCAGAAGCATTGGGTGAACACGGAAAATTGAAGCCAGCTGAACTGAGCTGCGTAGGAATACACAAAACACGTACACGCACATCAAACATTGACTTGGAGGGAGGGGAAGAGGCAGCACTTTCCTTTGGGGCATTACAGAGACTAATGTCCCTTTTCCAATCAGCCTCCTGACCTTTTCCTCTCTTTGCGCAGTGCATGGAGGCTGAGAGGACTAAAGCTGATGGAGGTGGGCAGGGGTTCCGGGTAGAGCTGAGTTTGAGAACAGAGGAAGTCTCTGGATTGTTAGTGAACTAGAGACAAGTGATGGAGGAGAGTGGGCAGTAGAAGTGGATGGCTTGAACTGATGGGTGGAATCAGGAGATAGTCAAATCAACCTTTTAGGAATTTTCTAGCAATCAGGGCAACAACTGAATGGATTGCTTGGGATGGAAAGAGTTCCTCATTCTTGGATGGTCAAGAGAGGGAAGAAGACCATGGTAGGAGTGTTGACTCTGAGGCCCACGTGGTTTTTCCTGACTTTCGGATTCCATAATTTTGTGAAAGGTCCTGTAGGTGGTGACCGTTTTGACCAGGGAGTGAGCTCCTGGAATAGGGTTTGAGGAGGATTAAAGCAGAAGGTCTGAGAGGTCCTCCAGAGAAGGAGGAGGTTGTGGGAAGGGTTGCAGAGGGGAGAGCTCAGTGCCGATAGCTCGGCACAAAGTAACGAGGGCCTAACTGTATGTGCCGAGATGGAGAATAGGGAAGAGTGGGCACAAGAGATGTTAAGGAAGAGGGACCGACCGGTGGGCTGGGGATGGATCATGTTTGGGGCAAGTGTGCAAATGAAGAAGCAACAGGCCGAAATCCTGAACTTATAAACATGAATGACTAAAATGATCGTCAGCCATGGGGGAAGATAATGAGTCTGGTTTCATGCTATGCTATTTTTGAGATGGTGCGTGCTGTAATCTGCCTGATGATAGGTTTCCTGTAGCAATCATCGTATCTCAAGAGGGCACAGGGCTAGGCACGGAGTAGGCACTAGATGATGATTTCTGGACTGTTTGTTGAAAAGGTCCTGGTAAAACAAAAATCCAGTCTGGATCCCTAGATCTAGATCTAGGTGTAGATACAGAAAGCTCCTTAAAAAGTGGACATTCCATCTCTGCTGACTCGGTTGGTGGAAGAAACAAGCTCATGCGACATTCTGATAGAGATCAGGTTGGTGTTGGATGTGTGGACCCATGGGAGAGGCGCCGTGTAGTTTCCCAAGATACTCACAGCTCGTATTAAACCAAAGTAGCACTCACTGGGTCTAGACAGATTGAATGCTAAGTGACACTGAGGTTATCCAAGTAGAAATGTCCAGAAGGCAGTTGGAGACACCCAATTGGAGCCAAGGAAAGAAGTTAAGGCTGGAGCTTGAGATGCAGGAGATACAATGGTCCCAGGAGAATCTAGGGTTACACCTGAGCGGCAGTCAGGTGGGGGGAGGGGGGCAGGTGGAGGGAGCAGGGAGGGGGAGAAGGCCAGGGAAGGATTGGGATACTGTTGAGGAGGTCCTAGGAGGATGGAGGGAGAGTCCAGGAGGGCAGAGTTAGTGACTTGATACTCAGGTAGGGCTGTAGGCAACATGAGCAGATGTCCTTCTAAAGGAGTGGCAGGGCTGGAATCTGCCACAGGATGTCACCAGCTTTGTGGGCAGAATGGAGAAGGAAGCAGGGGCATAGAGAGACGCTTTTGTCTGTGAATAGAAGGTGAAATTTAGAGGTGTGTGGTTAATAGACAGCATTCAGCATGTAAGGCCTCAAAGATACAGAGAAAGGTTGTGTAAGAAGAGGTCTGAAAGGATGCGGGATTTGAGTGGGACCCTAACAGGAGGGAGGCCCCGGTGGGGGAGGGGGCAGAGAGCAGTGAATGGAAGTTCCCATATGTATATTGGCTTCGTGGTAAAATCGGGATTTCGTAAACCAATTAGGAAAGGCAGAGCACGTTGAACTGAGCACAGTTCAAACCAGGAAGGTACGCCTAGAGCGGTACTTGCTGCTGTTTCCTTCCAGGGTCCTCTGGACGTTGGAAGAAAGTTAAATAATCAGGAGCGATCACCAGTTCACCCAAGCAGGTTTCTGAGGCCGTTGAAAGCTCAGGCTACGGCGTAGGAGAGACGGCCCTTCCCAATGCCTTGAGCTCCCTTCCCCGTGAAAGGTGCTCAGCAATTCTTCTTCCAAAGGGCTGTTGTGGGGATCAATGAGCTAATTAATATAGGTAACCCAAGCGACATACACAGGGTCATTAGGTGGCTCTTGTTACTGAACACGATGTTCCGACCACCCAGCTACATAACATCTTTGGGGAGGGACAGAACCGAAGTGAAGTTGGTAACTAGGACGGCTTGGTCAGAGTGGAGGGGGGGTGAGATTCAAACCCTGATCCTCCCGGGCCACAGTCTGTCTTTGCGTGTGTTCCCTCCTCCTCTGCCTTTCACATCTGGGGGCACCGACTCTGCTCCCTCTCACATTTGTTAACTGCTCCTATGGGTCTCCGCGCGCCGTGCTAACTGTCCAAGTCTCTGTGCGTGCACGTCTGTGCACACGTGTGCCCATTCGTTTAGCCACGTGGGTGGGAGTGGGGGTGGAGAGAAGGGTACAAAGATAAATAAGGCAATGATTCTGTCCTTGAAGTGCCCAAGGTCCAGGCTAGTGGGGAAGGCACCCTGTAGACAGGTAATTAAAATAAAATGTGATAAGCACCAGAACAGACTATAAGCAGAATGTCGTGCTGGCCCAGAAGGGAGAGAAGCTCTCCCCGGAAAAGCTGGGAAAGGCTTCACGGGAGAGGCGATGTTCATCTTGGAGACTGAAGAATGTGCCAGCGTTTGTCAGGTGGACGGCAGGGAGAAGGCACTGCAGGGGGGCACTGACACGATGCACAGGCCGGGGCTCCCTGGCAGCGGTGGCGCGGTGCGTTCCAGAAGAGAAGCCCGGAGGTTCCGAGCCTGGGTACCTGTCAGAGGGAGTGGAAGATGAGACTGAAAAGTAGGGTAGAACCAAATTGTCAGTGGACTTCTTCTGTGGCCAGCCAAGGGACTTGGATTTTATTCGTGGTTGCTGGGAAGCCGGTGAAGACTTTGGTAGAGAAATGTGCAGATTTAATCTTTTCCTATCTCTCTTTTTTTCTCTCTCTTTTTTTAAAACAACAGTTCTATTGAGATTTAATTCACATACCAGGCAATTTACCTGTTTATAGTGTACAACCATCACCATGATCTGTCTTAGAGCATTTTCCTCACCGACCCCCGTGGAAACCTCGTACCCTTTAGCACTAATATCCACTCCCATCCCCCACATTCCCTCAATCTTTTCCTGGCCCCAGGCAACCACTAATCTACTTTCTGTCTTTATAGCTTTGCCTGTGTGTATAATATGTAGCCTTTCGTGACTGGGTTCTTGCAGGACCCTAATGTTTTCAGGATCCTGTGCCATGTTGCTGAACAATGCTCTGTTGTAGGGAGAGAGAACGTTTTAGTTATTCATTCATCACTTGGTAGACATTTGAGTTGTTTCCACCTTTCGACTGCTGGGAACCATGCTGCTGTGTGCATTCATTTACAGGTTTGCGCACGGGCATAGGTCTGCATTCTTCTTGGGTATATAGCCAAGAGTGGAATTTCTGGGTCATGTGACAACTCTATATTTGCCATTTTGAAACTTTTCCAAAGCAGCAGTCTGAAAAAGGGCACAGGGAGGGATCCCTTTGGGAGGGTTTAGCAGTGGTGCCCACGAGAGATGATGGTGGGACTGGTTGCTTCTCTGGCTGTTTTGGAGGTACGAACTTCCTGACTCAACCTCTTCCAAATGACAGATGGGGAGGTGACCATTCTTCTGTGAGGAAGAGCCTTTCACATCCCTTACATGCCTTGGGGTCCCTTGTAATTCAGTCAGAAAGGCTTTCAATCTGAGAAGAATCTTATTTCTGGTGTTTACTGTTGAGCCTCGGGGATTGGACAGTGGTCTCAGGAGCTTCCCCAGTTCTGCTATGGGGCCAGGGATCCAGGCACCTTTTCTTGTCTTTATAGGGAGGGGGTCAGAATAGACAGCAAACTTTTTTGGACAGATGGTGGGATGGGATGACAATGACTGACAGTCTGGAGAGCAGGACGCGGAGTTCCTTCTGATGGGATGGAATCCAATGGATTCCCCACGCCAGTCTATATGAGACTCCAAACCAACACCAAACCAACACCACCTTCACCTACATGATGCTCGGCTAATGACGGCACTTCCTGACCCAAAAGCCTGACAAATGTCACTTTCCATTTAAGTCCCTGCTGCTGGCATTCTCTGAGACTCCGGGTTAGTCTCAGCCTGTCCTCTGTGCGCTGGCCATGGCATAGTATTTTCCTTTCTCTGTGACAGGGAAAACCCACCCACAGTTTCCTGTTTCCTTGTGTTGCAGAGGCCCAGAACAACCCTAGCAGTATCACGCAATCTCAGCTGAGTACTCATTCCTTCCACTGGCATTTACCTACCCCAGGCCATTTGCAGAGCTCTGTCCTAAGGATTCAGGTAGACGGAATAAGACAAATCTCCTGCCTTCAGAGAACTTTCAGTCCAGATCGAATCTCTAGAAAGGAAGGAGGGTGTGGGTGTGTGGGTGTGAATGCGTGTGAGGCTGTGATTGTGCAGAATTTGAGTGCACTCTAGTTACTCGCCCTCGAGATGGTCAGAATGGTACTCTCCATAAGCAGTAACTCCTATCAGCATCAAATGGTTATAGGTAGAGAGTCGACTTCCCTCTCCTAAAATAAAATGGAAGGGCACCTTTTTTTTGTATGTGCGTGTGTGTGTGTGTGTGTGTGTGTGTTTTCCAGACATGAAAATCCAAAGAGTCCAAAGCCCCCTCCCTTCAATTCCCACCCCTTGCCCCCCACCAAAATGTCTAGTCGGCTATAGGACAAAGGGAGAGGAAATTGTAGGTCAGCAAAACCCGAAGTTTATACAAATAGACCACACACCAATGCAATGAAGTGTGTAAGACAAAGGTTTCCCTTTAAAAGCAGGAGCTAGAAAGTGCAGGGGATCACACACACACACACACACACACACACACCAAGGAAGCCATGCTTCTCTCCCAATTATTGTGCACTCTCCGCTGTGTTTTGTTGACCTCGCTGATTTCAATCAGATTTCGGCACATCCAGCCCTCACCTGCTATGAATCAAAACCTGGAGGGCTCTCTGTTCTCCGTGCTCAGAAGAAAACCCTTTGATAAGGTTGTTATGGATGCAAGGCAGAGCGGGTTGGGCTGGGTGATTTTCTTAGACCGGCATTACACATTTATGATGCAAACCAACGAAGAGGCGAGGGCTCCAAGTGCAGCGTCTGGAGAGGCACTAGGCACGGGTGCTAACAGGGTGGGGTTTGACTTAGGGAGACCTGGGCACTCGCCTCTGTTTTGACTTACCCTGTTGGCACAAAAGGCTGGGGAAGGAAGGGCAGCCGCTGGGAGGATGTCACACCAGGTCCCGTTTGAGGAGCTTAGCACTGGGAAGCTCTGTCATTGTGTCTGGGCTCCTGTGGACTGACTTTTCTTTGAGGAAGGTGAGTGGACAGACGGTTCTGAATGCTCTGAGTCTCTTTGGCAGAACATAATCTCCATGAAGGCAGGAGATCTTTTTCCTTCTTTTGTTGGTCTGCTTTAATGACTGGTCTATTGCAATGTCTAGAAATGTGCCTGGCACACAGAAGGGACTCAATCAATATTCGTAGAAGGAAAGAACGCCAGGCCCCCTCTTTCTCAGAGGCACTGGGTCGTGGGTGCATAGAGGGCAAAGCCATCTCTCCCTAGCTGTGCTGAAATTGGGGGCTATTCTGGTCTCCAGGCTGCTATAGTGACTGGCTGCTGGGGAGTGGGTGGGGAGGAGGATAGTGAGTCTCAGAGGCAGATGGTAGAGGAGAATCAGGTGGCTCAATTAGCTTGTACTAAAAAATACAGATGCTCATATACATAGCACCCACCCCATAATCCTCTACTGTTTCCAAGGGAAAGGATGGAACTCTCCCTCCTTACGTTCTCCCACAATGAAGCCTCCAAGCATGATTTTTTTAAAACACCTTTTCTTCTTCAAGGCTACCCATAATAATTGTTTGTTCTCATTTGGATGTTGTTTTGTGCAACCTCGGTTCGAACCTTTAATATATAAGTTTCCTCTTTGAAAATTGGGGTTCATAAAACTGATCTCATGAAGGGGGTGAGAAGGATTAATGAGCAAATGTCTGTGAAGTCACTAGCCCCGATGACATGCTTACACCAATGCTATCCCCACGGCCACAGCTACCATAGCCACAAGGGATGACTGCTTCTAGCTACAAATGCGGGGTGTAGGGTCAGCCTCGGTGACTGAGGTCTGAGGTCTGAGGTCTTCCAAGATGGAAGGAGGAGACGCTCATCGCTCATGCCCAGGACCATGATACTTCCTGAGCTGGGTTCTCCCCTCCCCTGCCCCTGATAACAGGGAGATTCTCCATCAAACACTTCTCCACACTAGACAGGAGCCATGCTTGGTCTCCCTAGCTGGTGGTGTCCATGGCCATTCTCAATGTTCTCCAGCAAAACTCTTTGCTTGTCCTTGGAAACAAGGCTCACCACTTTCCCATTTCTTCAACCGTAGGGTCCCCTTGCAGCGGGGGCCACCCAGGGTCCCTTTGCCACTTTTTGCACCCAGGGTAGCCATTTATTTCATATCAGGAAATTGGATCACATAATCGGATGAGGAATTCGGGGTTACCTTCAGCTGGGAAGCTCAGTGTAAAAGCATCATGGAGAGGCAGAATGAGGAGTCTTCAAACGTAGACTGGGCTGGGTAGGGGTTGAGAGGGTAGGGGGCGGAGTCCTGTGGTCCAGTTTCCCATTCCCACTCAACCCCTTGCCAGCTGAGGGATGTTGTGAAATATCTCTGTGGGTTCACTTCCTAGCCTTGAAAGAGGGCTGATGATTCATTCCACCAATATTTATCAGACACCTCTGTGTGCCAGGTACTGTTCACAATAGCATCTCTATTGGGGGCTGGGGCGGGGATTGCAAGCCTGAGATGAGACAGGGAATGAATAGCACTTAGAACAGAATTGGCTTGGAGACAGCATGGAACAAGCATTAGCAATTGTTATTATTGTAGACTGCGTGGATGCTAAAATTGCACACCTTCCAGTACGCATTCTTGGTTCTCTTTTGTTAAAAAAAAAAAATCTAAGCTATATATTTAGTGGTTCTGTCCACAACATGCTTTATTATTATTTTTTTTAACCTAGCACCTTGAAGATACTCAGTAATTACTTGTGGCTTGGGTCTTCCATTGTTCCATCCCTAATATCATCTTAACTCCTCCCCACTGAATCATCCTCTCTCCATTTTTAGGTAAAATCCCATTATTGGCACTGCGGTCATGACAACACCACCTTGTAAGGACGCCGCCCTGGAACCTCACCGTCTCTGAAATGCTTCTGAGACTCAGTATTGCACTTGCTCCCACGGCTAGAGGCTCACGCCTGCTTGGAGGGTGTCTACAGATGATGCTAAGCCCTTGTGACCTTATGTAACTATGTTCTACTTCAAGTTGGAGAGGGTGGTGAGTGGTCCTGTGTCATCGCTCAAAGTGTGTCTGCTCTTTCCCGGGAAGAGAAGGGCTCTTAAGAACCCCGCTACCCTCTCATTGTGGACGGTGATGTTGTAGTAGATCGAAAGCCTTTGGTGTTCAGACAAGGGTTCGGTTCCGGGCCCACCACTCAGCAGCCAAAAATCCAAGTGGGATTACCGACCTCTGTTCTCCCTGAGAGGAAAATGGGGCAACCATACGTATTCCAAAGGGTCGTATGAGGATTACATACATAGGAAAATACACGCTCACTTCCTGTGAATCTTACTTCGCTTTCCTCTTCTCACCCACACAACCCGGCCTTCCCCATGTGCCCCCTAATATACCCTGGGCTGGATCATCACCTCCTTGTCTGAGCCATGGCCTGAGCTGCTGTTGTGGGGTGTGTGTGTGTTTGTGTGTGTGTGTTAGTGGTAGGGGGTGGGGGAGAGACGACACGGAGCCTGGCTCCTTCTCTGATCTGTCCTGCGGGAGGAACCCAGCGCCGCAGCCCCACGTGGCTCCCATAATACCATAAGTAAAACACAAACAAAGCAGAGGTTGTTCTGCTTGTCAGCCTCCGAGACCATATGGAGCTGAGACATGATTGTATTACCTCTGCTATACTGCAGTCGAGCTAAACAGAAAAGCCATAATAAACTATTCTGGGGAGGTCCCTGAGCTCCATGCACAGAGCACAAACAGATAAACAAGAGGGTGGCTGGTTTGTTTCATGTTTTCTTCCTTTCTTTCTTCCTTCCTTCCTTTCTTTCTTTTTCTTTCTTTTTAAAAGAAGGGGCATTAGAGAAAAACAAGAGGGAGAGAGGGAGGGAAAAAATGGAGGGAGAAGAAAACGGAAAACAGAGCAAGGGAGAATGGAGGAGAGGGAGCTCTGCGGCTGGACCGCTTCTGTGGTATTGCATCAGTGGGGTTTTGCTTCTGAAAGGGTTTATGCCCTTTGTGGATTTTGTGGTTTCACCTAGGTGGATGATGGGATCTGATGGCAATTTTGGCTTCTTCGTGGTGTACGTCTCTGCTTGAGCAGGAGTTGGGAGCATGAAGAAGAGAAGGTACCAAATGGCATTGAGGGATATTTGGAGCAGCTTCTAATCTCCTCATAACTCTCCAGTCTCCTTCCTCTTCCTTGTGCCCCTTGTCCTCATGATTCCAGTTCAGACAGGTTGGGAAGACTCCCATGTCTTGACACTGACCAGACCTTTCTTCTTATCTTCAACAGGGCTGGGTCCGAGTGCTCAGGGAGTGAGTGAGTCTGTGTGTGTGTGTGTGTGTGTGTTTACAGGGAATGAGGGTGGTTGGGCAGAGAGGTAGGTGTAGCTATATTGCCCCTGTGGTTGGACAGCCTATGTGGCCCACTGGAAGTCTTCCCAGACCTCAGGGAAAGGTAGAGAAAATAAATAAATAGGGAGGGGAAAAAAAAAAACAAACAACCCACAGACACCAGATGTTGCTTCTGAGCAAAGCCTTATAGTAGGAAAGAAGGATTCCCAAAGTGGCAACAAACTCACAGGGAAATGTCTGCGAGGTTAAGGGAAAAAAAAAATCTCTGTTTGCATGTTGTTTATTCCAGGTGTGAAGAGCAAATCCCAACACTTTGAGAACCGTCATCTGTTTTGAAAGTCTGTGCAAGTGTACGATTCAAAAGCAATGCAACCCCCGATGGTAACTACTTCCGGGTACCATCTATCTCCTGCTCATATGCTAAAGCCAGTCTTTCGAATGCTTGACTTACGGAAGCCATGTAATAGGGTAGCTAAGGGTGTGTGGGTTTTTGAACAAAACTTGGGTTCAAATCCAAGGCCCGACACTTTCCTGAGGAAAAGTCTTTGGGTATCTGGTACAGAAAAATGGCAAAAGCAAAGTCCTAATGAAACAGCCCTGTGCCCAGCCTCAAGAGGAAATGTCTAGATTGAAACGGGAGAAGCGAGGACTACAGGGAGAGAAAGAATCAACTGTCTGATTGAGTTTTTACTACCACTTATTTCTTAAAACTATGCGCACAGGTGAATATAAATGTTTTGAAAATTATTGCTAGGTGATCAATAGGTTGGAGGATTTGGGTGGAGAAAAGAGAAATTAGTTCACACAAAACACCAAATTAAAAAAAAAAACCCAGACAATTACAAACTCCAGGAAAAACAATGTACGAGAAATGAAATGACACATAATTATGGCAAACTGTCTGTCTCAGCAGTGAACAATACTTATGTAGTCACAAAAGTATGAACACAGAGTATTAATTTAACCCCAGATTGTGCTATAATTACACCAGAAGGTTAGGGGAAATACAGTAGGAAGAAGGTGACAGGATATTAGAGAGCAATGCCTCACGCGCAGTAAAAGGAATTTAGTAGGAACTGTCTAAAACTGGTAACTCAAGAAATAGCAACATAACTATGTTGTTTAAAAGCTTGAGGTAACGCCAAGAGAAACTATGAAGAATTGAGAGATGTTACCTGTGTGGGGCAGAGGACCGAGATGGGAGGATTGCTGTTTTTTGATTGAGTCTTCTAGTACTACTTTTTAAAAAAAATTATGTACACAGATTACTTAGATGAATGACTTTAAGGGATATACATATGAAGTGCTTAGCATTGTACTTGGCACATAATAAATGCTTAAGGAGTGTTAGCGGTCATTATTGCACTGGAATGGATATGAAAGGGTTATTTAGCTAGTACAGTACTTACACTCCCATACAGGGCTGGCCACATCACAGGGTAAATCCAGTGACCCTGTCAGCATCAACTAGATGTGACATTGGGCAAGATGCTTTCCCATAGCCCATACTGACCTCAGCAGTAACGGATGGCAGGGGTCATCCTGGATACAACCGCCAAATAGGGAAAGTTGCTCTATTTGTCTTTCTGTCCCTGCAGAAGGCTCACAAATAGTGCCCTCTCCCGCCCCTAACATGATGATGTTCTAATCCCCGAGACCTGTGAATGTTACCTTATATGGCAAAAGAGACTCTGCAGCTGGGGCGCCTGGGTGGCTCAGTGGGTTAAAGCCTCTGCCTTCGGCTCAGGTCATGATTCCAGGGTCCTGGGATCGAGCCCCACATCGGGCTCTTTGCTCAGTGGGGAGCCTGCTTCCTCCTCTCTCTCTGCCTGCCTCTCTGCCTACTTGTAATCTCTGTCAAATAAATAAATAAAAATCTTAAAAAAAAAGAAGAGACTCTGCAGCTGTGATTAAATTAAGGATTTTGAGATGGAGAGATTATCTTGGATTAGATTGATGGGTTCGATGTAATCATTGTAAGAGGGAAGCAGGAGGAGTCCAAATCAGAGGCAGGACAGAAGAATTGAAATGACGAGCTTTGAAGACAGAGGAAGAAGCCACAGGCCACATGGGCAGCCACTGGAATCTGAAAATGTCGGGGAAACGGATCCTCCCCTCAGAGCTGATGGTAGGAATCAGCCCCTGCTCACATCTTGACTTCAGTCCAGTGAAACTGATTTCAGACTTCTGACCTCCAGGACTGTAAGGGAATAAACCCGTGTCATTTTAAGCCACAAAGTTTGTGGTAATTTGTGATCACAGCAAGAGGAAACCAATGGAATCCCAAACCATAAAAAATGTCCCTCCCTTTCTTGCCAGCTTCTACCACCCCTGCAATATGCACTAAGTCTGGTAACTTGAGAAATGTAAAAAGGTATATTTGCATTAAGGTGTTGGGAGTTGTTGTATACCTTTCAAAGAAATGTTACATCTTGCGAGAAAAGATCCCATGGAGAGAGTGTCAAGGACAGAAAATTATTTGCACTCATATTGGTGTCTCTTTTACCAAGGGTGGTGCTTGGCCAATAAATGATCATGAGAAGAATGAATGAGGTAAAGGGCTAAATACAGAGACAACTAAACCACTGAATAGGGACCCTACACTCGTAGAAAGACTCCATCACCCCTCATTAGTCAAAGATATTTAATACTTACTGTTAAGAAAGTGTTCTTGTTGCCTAATTGAAATCCCCCCAAGCTGAATTTTTAACTGCTGTCTTTTTTATTCTCAGTGGATTTAGTGAACATCTGGTCATCAACTAACATCTATTAAGTCACTCTTCGTTTTCTTTTTCCAGGCAAAAACAAAAAACAAAAAACAAACCTCAATTCAATGAACTCTTCAGACCAGACTTCTCTTTGTCATGGTCAGAGCACACCAGTTTCCATGATGGCTTTTGCTTCAGGCTCCCGACCAATCAGAACCGTGATGGGGTGGAGCTTCTGGCATGTTCTAGCTCTCTCATCTTTGCACACATTTGATTAGGGGACTGTGGACAGAGGGACTCCCCTGTCTTTGTTGTCAGCAGTGTGCTTAGAGAAAGTGGAACAATTTGAGACACAGTAGAGATACAGTTAAATAAACTTCAAGGACGGCTTTGAATGGGAACATCAAACATGAAGCCTATCGATGTGTGTAAAGTTGGAGTTTCCACCTAGTTCTTGGCTTCTGGGGAGGGAAGGCATTGTTCAGGGACTGCCTATAAGTATGCATGCCTTTGTTTCCCCTGGCACCGGCCGCCTCCCCGAGTCACAGCTCAGCACCAGCCGTCTGGGTTTCTATAGTGGAGGCCCAAGGCAATTCTTTATAGTAATGAAGACTCTCCCCTTTGCCCAGTTCTCTGCCCAGGGTGACGTGCTCCCACATATTTTATTTCTTTGACACGGTGCAACAGCCCAGGGTGGTCGGTGTTAGGATCAGCTCCATTTTACAAATGAGGGAACAGGCCGTCAGAAGGGTTCCTTGGTTTGCGAAAGATCACACAATTAGCCAATTTTAGAAACAGGCTTCAACTTGGGGGTCTGCTGACACCAACCTAGGAGTTTTCTGCCCAACTGCTTCCTTTCCCTTCCTCCCCTTTTTTTACTGTGAGGATGGCTTAGCCTGCTTTGCCAACTACACCCAGAAATAGAGAGTTTTCAATCCATAATAGTGATAGCTTCAGGGACGGAGTGTAAAAACAATATCAACCCAGAGCAAGTTTTCCCCAGCTGCTGACTCGTCTTTCATCAGCAGGAATGTGAGCAGTGTTATTATGACCATCAAAATACCTCTATTAATATGCCGATGTCTATTGCTTCCTACCTGCACAGACCCGATGTTAGCTTTGAGGAGCTTTGTCCTTTCCACTTTCTTTCCTCCTGGAACACCCTGGACTGGAGCATCCTTTCTCCACATCTCATCGGTCTGGCTCAAATGCCTCCTTTTCCATGGAGCCTTCCCTGGTTACCCAGAATCTCCATGTTCCAGAGGCACACACTTCTGGTTTGGTTCCTATCTGACAGTGCTTTCTATTATAGTTAGTTGTGATCATGTTAGGCTTCTTCAGTATAACGCCAACTCTTGGATAATAGAGACAATGACTTACTCATTTTTGAGGCGGGGAGGATGGCAGAGTTAAAGGCTCTGTGTTTGAGCTTGAGCTTTGTCCTCAGCTAAGCTCTGCAGCCTTTCACCAAACACATCTCTGGGCCTCAACTTTGTCTTTTGTAAAAGATGAGGGTTGAGATAAAGGCTTCATGGGTTTTTGAACCCCCTAAAATTATAAGCAAACATTTTTTAAAAAGATTTTCTTTATTTATTTGACACAGAGAGAGAGAGCTCACAAGTAGGCAGAAAGGCAGGCAGAGAAGGGGGAAGCAGGTTCCCTGTTGAGCAGAGAGCCCAATGCGGGGCTTGATCCTGGGACCCTGAGATCATGACCTGAGCTGAAGGCAGAGGCTTTAACCCACTGAGCCACCCAGGTGCCCCATAAGCAAATGTTTTTATCTATGTGCAATTTCTTTAGAGAAATCCTATTCTTTATAGATAGTCCAAATTATTCATCAGATTCCTAATGGGGGTCTGGGATCTAAGAAGTTTTACTATCTAATAGATTAAAGAATTGTGGTTTCCTGGGTGTTATACTTAACTAATGAATCATTGAATGCTACATCAAAAACTAATTATGCATTATATAGTGGTTAACTGAACATAAGAAAAAAAATACTAAAAAAAGGAAAAAAGCCATCAATTCATGGAGCAGAACAGAGAGCCCAAAACAGTCCTACACTTATGTAGTCATTTGATTTTTAACAGAAGTGCAGAAGCCATCTAACAAAGAAAAGAAAGTCTTTTGAAGAGAATTTACTGAAACAACTGGTTATATGTATGAAAAAATGTTTACCTTGACCTTTGCTTCGTACCACATACAGAAATTAATTCAAGCAAGATCATAGACCTAGATGTAAAAACTAACACTCTAAAACTTCTAGGAAATCTTCATGACTTGGAAGTAGGTAAAGTTATCTCAGGATGTGGATAGCAATAGCCATAAATTTAAAAAAAATTAATTGTAAATCAGACTTTATCAAAATAGAAAAATGTGCTCACCAAAAGACACTATTTAGAAAATAAATATGCAATCCACAGAGAGGAAATACTCGCAGAACATATCTGACAAAGGACTAGTATTCAGGATATATAAAGAACTGCTATAATTCAATAATGAAAAGACAGACAACACAATCAAAAAATGGGCAAAGGATTTGAATAGATACTTCACTAAGGAAAGTTTACAAATAGCCCATAAGCACATAAAAAAGAAAAAAAAGCTCAATAATGAGATACCACTACACATCTACTAGAATGTCTAAAATTAAAATGACCAACATCAAACGTTGGCAAAGATGGGGAGCAACTCTAATTCCCATAAGTTGTTGATGGTCATGTACAACTATGTGGGAAAAAAGAGCTGGTGTTTTTTTTTCTAAAATGAAACATACACTTACCTTAGGATCAGCAATACAACTCCTAGTGATTTTTCCATGAGAAATAGAAATGTATATCTACCCAGAGACTTGTAGAAGAACGTTCCTAGCAGGTTTATTGATGAAAGCCCCCACCCTGGAGAGAACCGAGGTGTCTGTCAACAGAAGGATGGATACATAGGAAGGAGTACAACCCAACAATGAAAAGGAACCAGCTACTGACACACGCACCAACATGGATGACTGTCAAAACTGTTTGGCCTTACATTGTGACAGAAGTCTTTCACAAGAGCACATTATGTGTTATTCCATATATATGAATTTTTTAATAGACAAAACTAATATACAATGAAAATATCACAACATGTGGTCGGATGGGAGTGGGGCTTCAAGGGGAGGGACATGAGGAAACTTTCTGGGGGTAGTAGTTATAGTCTTGGGTTAGACAGGTGTCTGCATTCATCAAAACTCATTGAATGATGCACTTAAGATTTGTGCATTTCATGGTATATAAATTTTACTTCCCCCCAAAAGAACCATGAACAAATATTGAACTCTAATGATACACATGCTGAAGTGTTTAAGGGTGAAGTGTACTGTTGTCTGCCATTTACTTTGAAATGCACCCAGAAAACATCAACTAGATTGATGGAGGCTACAAGAGGTGGCTAGACACACAGTTACGGGATGAACAAATAGCAAAATGTTAATTGTAGTGTCTAAGCGGTGGGGATATGGGTGCCCACTATATAATTCTTTCACCTTTTCCACTATGTTTGAAAATTTTCATAATAAAATCTTGGAGGGGAAACAAGTCTACCAATCGAAAAGCCAACAGCAACCAACTAACCGACAAACTAGTAAATCCGCTAACAGTGTTTTCCAAACTTTACTCACTTGCATACTCCCCGTACCACCATTTATTTAATAATTTACTGGAACTTGATTTTTAAACTACATTCTATATGCGCTGCATTCTGAGTAATAATATCTGTGAAATGATGTGCAACGTGTTATAGCTTTTGTTTTATTTATTTATTTATTTTATTTTGGAGGAAGAGAGAGGGGGAGAGCATGAACGCCTGTGTGTATGAGTGGGGAGGGGTGCAGAGGGAGAGAAAGAATCTGGAGCAGACACCCGCTGAACAGGGGGCCCGACGCGGGGCTTGATCTCATGACCCTGAGATCATGACTTGAGCCAAAACCGAGAGTTGGGCGTTCAACCGACTGAGCCGCCCAGGTGCCCCTAGTTATATCTTTTATACTATACACGATATACATGTATATTAATATATAAATGTTAACCCAGAAATGTTTGCTCCTATGCCATGTGGAACGTGATTGCACTTACCCCCAAAGTGTATATATCCCACCTTCAAAGTTCCGATCTTTGCTGCACGCTGTGGGGGAAATTAGAAGCAGAGCATGTGGTCTCGGACCTCAAAGGGCTTTGGCGACAAGCCCCATAAATCTTCAGAAGGAGAGGTCAGACTCTGTGCAAATGGGAGCAGCGGCCAGGGCTGGACACCCATAGCTGGGAAATGTCCGCAGCCAACCTTACCCCGTAGAAGGCAAGGACAAAAATCACCGGTGACACACCGGTCAATGGCCTGTCTCCTTGCTCAAGACAAGTGGGGAAGAGACTCTTTGAAGCTTCAGCAGCAGATGTTCAATTGGATAGCCCCTCCGACTGGCAGCTTTGCCATGGGCTTTGAAGAGAAAGAAAAACCCACACACAATCCAGCCACCTGGTCACCACCGGGCCCCCCTGTGGCTCCCACCCATCCACCACCTATTCCACTCCTCTCAACTGTCAATTAAAATAAACAGCCTTGTATTCCGAGGCCTGGCTTCAATCTATCTTGGCCGGGAGGCTGCGTATAGATTTGTGGCAGTGCCCGAAAGTCCTTGCTCAACCTTTTTAATATCTGAACAAAGCAATCAAACCCGATAAGATCTAGCGAAGGCAAGATCACTCTTCTGTCCCCGGGATGGAAGCTTATTAGTCTGTGGCCCACATCATCAGAGTTATTGTGCCATGTTAAATTTATTGGTACTATCTCACCTCATTAAATACTTAAATAGACCTGACAGGACAGAAAAACGGGCTTTTTAATTTTTTCCCCCTATCCAAAGGGAGCTGGTGTTTCCCATGTCCCGGTTCACCTCTGCTACAGCTGTTGGCAAAGAGAAAAAGAAAGCAGGGCAGGGACTGGAAGGTCTGGGTTGGCCGTGGAGGGATGCCTGGCTTGGCGGGAGGTGATACGGCACCCCTGGAGTGGGAAGCACCTTTCGGGGGCTGAGGGGAAGAAGAGGCAGAGGGGGGCCATGGTGTTCATTCTCTTTTCTGTCCTGCTCAAACCTGGCTGGCTTTACCTTTTCTGGGAGGAGTCTTTTGGTCCTTTAGCCAGGACAATATCCAGAAATAAAGGTCAGGGTGACGGAGGAGAGGAAATCAGCGCGTGTGTGGGAGGCGGAGGCCGGCAGGTGGGTCTCACTGGATCCTTTAGCGAGGCGGCCTGTGGTCTTTATTGAGCAAATAGCCCCAGAATCCAGGGCTGGATGGTGGCCAAGGCCAGGATTTCCCCAGACTCAGAGTGAGAGAACTTGGCAGGCCGGCAGAGCCTTGCAGGGACCCGCTAGCCTGAAGGCGGCGAGCCAGTTTCAATGATGAGAAGTGGGTGTCGAAGAATGATGATTTATTCCGATGCCTCCCCCCAGCCCCCCGGGGTGCACATGTGTGCCTGTTGGGGGAGGGGGTGGTTCGAGGGGAAATTCAAGACCTGGAGAAAACTCCCAGCCTAGAAAATATTCCTGAAACGGTCTCATCCAGGGATTGTGGATTTTTCCTCATTTATCAAGCCAATTGCCTTCTCAGCCAAAGTAATTTGGGACACAAGCTCCCTGCATCCCCTTCCTCTCCTCGTATCTCTGTCTGCGGAGAAGGTCTTCTTCTTTCCAGCTGTTCTCTCTCCCAGCCCTGGTCCTTGTTTGCACCTTGTTAATAAGGTGGGCAAGGGGCCAGGAAGCAGCTCCCAGGCGCCTTCCATTCCTAATGCCCTAAATGGCCATGACACCGCACTTAATTTCCGTTTTAGTGCAACTGCTGGTGGGACATCAGCAGGCTGAGACCTGGGTCCCGTGACAGTGTCTTCAACAGTGGCCATCAGCCTCCTTGTAATTGGATGCCACTTGGAGCCCACCGCCCCGCAGCGCCAGAGCTCGGTGGACTTACGTAACTGTCCCCCTGTTCAGAGCGCAGGGCTCTTTACAGGCTCTGAGCCTCCCAGCGTTACAACAGCTCTAATCCTTTGCCCACCCTGGGAGGGAAGGCAGGCCATGACCAGATGGGTTATCTATGTTATCAGCTTAGAATAGCGCAGGGCACGTAAAACCCAGGGCTTGTGCCGAAAACCTAGATGGTTGACATTTACCAACTGGGGAGCGTTGCCCTTTATCTTTTTTGGAATGTTCCATAGTAGACTCAGGGAAGTGAGGTGGTCAGAAGCCATGGGTGCCTTCCGGGGTGTTCAGAGCACATGGAAAACCACATTAAGTGGGGAGCACCGTGGATGAGCCGTGCTGGTAATTAACGCATGGCAGCCAGAACCAGGTTCGCGGGGCAGTTGGAAGTCAGCCCGTGCGTGGGGATGGAGGGCCGGGTTTGGTCTGGACCAAATGCTGGTTGGGGAGGAGGGAATGATGGGAAGGGGGGAAGAGGTGATTAATTACCGGCCGGGCGGCAGTATGTCTTCATTTAGAAACTGCAGCCTCAATTATCTTTAATTACTTCCCCTGTGGCCTTAAATCAAAGGCTGGTCCAGAACGGGGGTCAGTTGCTGTGGTACCCATCCAGCACAGTCTGGCCGAAGGTGGACCGTGGGGTGAGGAGTCACTTTGGGGCACCAACGGTGGTGTTTTGGAGCTGCCTCCTCTCAGGGACAGAAGGATAGGATGGAAGAACACTTAAAATCTGAATGAATCAGACCTCCGATAGATGGAGCATCTTCAGAAGAGCCCAGAGTCTCCCCGGACCCGTTGGTTTTGTCTTCACAGACTCACTGGGGAGGTGAGAGCCGTGAGTGGGGACTCCTGTCCACCGTGTAGACGGACAAAAGAAAGCAGCACTGCTCCCCTCCAATCCAGACACCAGGTGAGAGGCCAGGCCGCCCTAGTTTTATCTGGGTGCTCCTGTCTAGGGCAGGGTTCCCAAACACGGTGGGTAGGGACCCGCTAAGATGCCAGGAGAAGTATGGATTTGCACACTGGCTTTTTGGAATCGGGAGTTTTCAGGAGTGAGGCAAAGTTACGTGTATTTTTATCAGGCTCTCCCAGTGCTCCTTCAGTGGCTGGCCTCTGGGAACCTTGACCAGACTGGCCATCCATCTTCCTTTCTAAGTGGAGAGGGACTGACCTCTTGCCTCAGGGACGGCTCCTCATCCCTGCACACACCCTCCCTCACTCCCCCCCTGCCCCATTCCTCCAGTGTTCAAATTTGTCAGGGCTGGAGACTGTACTTTGAAAATCCAGGATCTGTTTGAAAGGCAATAGGAAAAAGAAGGAAACTCGAACGGAGACACACTGTGCTTTTCTCGGACCTCTCCCTGCTTCCCTGGCGTGGGCGTGGGACGTGGGAAGTTACAGAGCGCTAGGGAACAGAAGGCGACGTGAGGTCAGGCCATTCCTCTCCCCTCTCTGAGCTGAGTCTCCTCATCTGTAAGACGGGGGGCTGGGGAGATGGTCACTCTGACACTTGGTTTATTCTGGTCTTCAGGCCCAACTTCACCCCCACACGGCTGGACGTCAGGCAGAGAGGTAGTCTCTGCTTCTGGGGAGGGGAAAGGAGTTGGGGTACTCTAAGTGTCCCCTTAGTGTCACACATCCCCCACCACCTCTCTCCCACCTTCTTCTCCCATTCGCCTCCCACCCCCATTAGACAGACGTGGAACCTTGAAGGAGGTTACCCTATCCTCTCCCTAGTAAAGCTCACAAAAATGATCCACTCTGGGCCATCTGGGACTTCTGGCTCATTTTCTGCTTTCATGTGGTCCTTTCTTCCTAGGGCAGGGAGTTTCTTTTGGCTTCCTACTCCTATTTGACCCCCAAGTGGCCCTTCTCACTTTGTTAAATACGAATTATGCTCTCAGAAACAAAGAATTCTTCCTTTTTTTGTTTCTCATGCTCTCATGGCCCTAAGATCAAAATGTAGGGCACTCTCTCTTAATGAGATCTATGTATTGGGTCCTCAGCTCCCCCCACATTATTAGGAACAGTTAATTGGCAAGTGGCTGTGTCTTTTAGGCTGGTTTACTAGTGCCAATGGAATTTATGAATCATATCCCAGGGAGAAGTCAAGGATGACTCCAGGGTATCTGGCCTTAAACAACAAAGTTGCTATTTACAAATGACCATCCACTGACATTTGCTGTAGCTTAATGAAGCATGGTCTTTGGGAGGAGAGCTGGAGCTCCGGACACGACTACGTTGAATTCAATTCCAGAGGCAGCTGCTTATGGCCACCATCTTGCCACCAAGGTCCTGGGCACTGGAGATGCTGGGAGATCCCAAGGGAAAGGAGGCACCAATGGGGCCCCAGAGGGGCTTACCTCTTAGAAGAGCATGTTCCATGACATCGGTCAGAAGTGGTGTGCTGGAAGGTAGTTTTGTCTGAAACACGCTAAGGAGGAAAGCACAGTGGAAAGGACCTTCAAAAGTTGCAATGTTCTAAAATTCAACCTTGTCTTGTGGCTATGTTATGTGGTGTCTGGTTTGAACTCAGGACATTGGAAAATATTTCCTTCCCTTGTTTAAAATTTTTGTTTCTACTACCTAGTAGTTATACACAAAATATAGGGGTCTTTCTCGTATTTTTATGAGGACATAGCTGAACGTAGTCTTTGCATGAGACAGGCCTTTTATAGTTAAAAAAAAAAGTTTTTTTTCCTTTTTTTTAAGGATAGATTCCTTGTCATTAGACAAAGATAAAGTGGTTTGTGTTCAGGAGCAGGAGGTTAAGAAATCTGAGAGTTTATGCTAAATTCACTGATTCCCTAATTCATTTCCTGATTCAAGTATCGGTTCTTTGATATAGTGGCTGATAGGCTAATGATTAATTCATTTATTTATTCAATAAACACCAATGGATTTCCTTATCTAAGTTCTTACCCAAGAAAATCAAGCTGAATGTTTTTCTTCTTTCTAGTTTCTCTTTTCTTGGTTTCCTTCCAAAGCAATTAAGAGGAGGTAGAGAGCAATGAGGGGGAAAGATGTCAAATTTGACTCCTCTGAGACTTACACCCTCTGCAATGCCAGTCCCTGGGGAAGGAGAGGGCCTTGAACATGGAGAGAGAGAGATGGGAGAGTCTTCTGGGGGGGGCGGGTACTGGCTTGCCCTCTATCCCTTTGTCCTTTTCTTCTCCTGTCCTCGTCCTCTTGCTCTTTCCTTGCTCCTTTGTTCCCTGGTGTTTTCAGCCTTGGGGTGGGGGGCCTGGTGGGATCCGTGTGCCCTGTGGGCTCCACAGACCCGCCATCCTGCCGCCTTCCCCAACAACCCAGGGAGTTGGAAGCATCTGGTACTCCTGTCTCCTGAGAGCCTTTTTAATATTATTTCATTTCTTTTAACCTTTATTAAGACAAACATTGGGCAGAGAGCACTCTATACTCCCATAAGAGACACTCTCCATTTCGATATTAAAAAAAACAAAACAAAACCAAACCTAAACCCATCCAACCTGAGGCCTGGAGGAAAGAGAGAGAGAGGAGAGAAGGGGGGAGAAAAAAAAGGAAAGGAAAAAGAAAAAGAATATCCTAGAGATATTTTTACCTTCAAAGATCCATCACTCATTACTGCATATCACAGACACGTCTACAATCTCATTTTCTTACAATTCTCCGTGAAATAAGTGTAAATGGAAAATAATACCCCATTTTGAAAGTTCAACAAAATGTCTTTATCCACCAAATGTAGCCCCAGCTGTCTCATTTTCAGAAACAAAGCCTGATTTTAAATAGCAGCTCGCCACCCAAATAAACACCACAGCTCTCTCCAGCTCCCCGCGGCTGCCGCGGCGCTCCCCAATAATCTCCCCTCTCCTGGTCACCGGGGGACGCGCTGAGGGGCCGCCCGACCCCCGACTGCAGCAAGTCTCTGGGGTCCCTCCTTCTGAAGATCAAAAACAACGGGCAGAATTCTGTAAACACTGGGGAGAGAGTTACCTGTCCGCTCTCTGTCCCATCCCCCTCCAGCCCTCTAGGATGATTCACAGTAAGCTTGCTTCCCCCCTGGAGAATGGAAAGGTGTTCAGAAGCAGGAGTGGGGGAAGCTCAGACTGGAAGGGTTGAACTGTGTTCATGAACTAGCTCTGTGACATAGTTGAGACCCTCAGGTCCCTAGTTTCTTCCGGGCTCCTCTCTCCTACTATTTAGATGTCCCAACTCCTGGTCCTCCCCTTCCTCCCTTTTCTCCACCTCAGTTAAAAGTGGCTCTCTCTGTCCAGTTGCTCAGGTAAAGAACAACACAAACAGACTCCTCTCTTTTGCCTCCACCCCACATCTGACCTGACCCCCTGTCGGTTCTACCTTCACATAGAGCCAGAATGGGGTCTGTTCTCTCCAACACCATCGCGGCCACAGTGTGACTCTGCTTTTACTGGTGCCCATGGGTTCAGCAGCAGGATGGGGATGGAAACACGCAATCCAGAGCCTGAACTGGCCAACAGTTGGATGCTTAACTGACTGAACCACCCAGCCCAGGCACCCCTCTCTCATTCTTAATACGGCACCAGAAGAATCACATGATATGCATCAGATACGAACAAGCCCTGGTCAAACCTTCCAGCATCTCCTTCTGGCTAAAATCCAAAGTCCCCTCCTACGAGGTCCTGCGTGAGCTGACCTCCTGCTCCTCTCCCGTTTGTGTGTCTCGCCAACCCCGTGGAACCCCCAGCTCCTGGCACACAGTAGGGCCTTCCTACCTCAGGCTCTTTACACTTGTTTTATCCTCCTCCCAGAACATACTTTGTCCAGAGAGCCGTGTTTCTCGCTCCCCCCACTTCATGCAAATGTCACCTCCTCCGTGTTCAGACACCTTCTCCACGGGCCCAGCTCTGACTACCCCACTTAGAATTAAACCCAGATACTGGGGCGCCTGGGTGGCTCAGTCAGCTAAGCCTCCTTGGTTTCAGCTGAGGTTATGATCTTGCAGTCGTGGGATGGAGCCCCACTTCGGGCTCCGTGCTCAGTGAGGATTCTGCTTCAGATTCTCTCTCGCTCTCTTTCCCTTTCTCAAATAAATATATCTTTAAAGAGAAACAAACAAACAAAAAGAGTAAGAACGAAACCCAAACACTGTCTATTGCCTTTTTTTTCCCCCTGCTCTATTTTTCTCCCTTGCACTTACCACTATGGAATATACCTCGTTGTATATATTTATTTCCCTGACTCTCTATCTCTTTCTACTAGACTGTAAGCCCCACGAGGACAGAGTGTTGCATCTGCCTGTTTGCTGATAGATCCCCAATAGGAGAGGTGCTTGGTGCGAAATGAACGCTTACTAAATATTTGTTCAACGGATGCCTATCAATGCAGCTAAATCTGACACTCTAGCAGATCTCCCCCTTTAGGTCAACCTTCTATGAGTGTTTAAGATATCGTCTTTCCCGTGGAGCAGAGAGGTCTGTAGTCCTACCATCTACAAGAAGGTAAGTGACTTTCTAAGAGCCGCAGGAAAATTGGTAGACAGTTCATTCTAGAATCCAAGTCTTGGGACACGGACCTTGGACCTTTTCCCTCCTCCTCTCTGAGCCTCCTGCTGACACTGGATTTGACCTGCATGCATTTGCTGAACGGATGGATGGATGGATGGACGGACGGACGGACGGACAGATCCCCCTCTTCCTTGGGTAGTGGACAAGACATAGTCATACCAGCCCGGCCTGGAGAGAAGCCCAGAGTTGGCTTGGACCGCGTGAGGCTGAAGCAGAGCCTGGCCAGGTGGGAAGGGTGCATCAGAGCTCACGCCGGGCTAGGAATCAGCCCCAGTGATTGGGGAGCTGGGACACCTGTCAGGGGAAGCTGGGATGGAATTGACGTATCAAGGCATTACTCTCTCCAAGTTGTTTATCGGAAGAGACACTGAGGGAGACTGACAGGTAGTCACTGGACAAATCAGCAGAGCACAGGCTCTCAGGGATGCCTGGCAGCCCGTGCTGCACGAGACATGTGACCGGGAGCCCCTGGAGAGGCCTCTGCTGTGCTTGGCCAGAGGCCCCTTGTGACAGGTGGACACCAGCAGGATTTCACACATAGTGACCTTGCCTGGGGGCCTCGTGGGCTCGTTAGGTTGGGATGTTCTTATTTTTTTTCCCTTCAACTTTATTTCTATTTGCTCTTTTGCCTTCTCAGAGACAAGCTGCCACCCCCTAAAACCCTAATGAGGTCTCCAAGAAAGGGGCCCATTGGGTGTACAGAGGCTGTGGGTTGGCCTGGGCCACAGATGTGGGACAAGGATAACTTCTCAGACCCTCACCTATGTGCTCCCCAACCGCTTTCAACACGAGAGTGCTGGCTGTTGGTTGCTGAGCACTTACTTCATGCTGAGCCCCTACTAGGCCTTCGCTAATTTGACTTTCCCAACAGCCAAATGAGGTATCGATGAAAGTCCCCACATGATAGTTAAGAAATGAGACCTTAGAGGTGAAATTGCTTGTTTGGGTCTCATGGCCAGACAGTGGCTGAACCATCATTGCAATCCAGGTATCTGTGTCTCCAGGCCTCATTCTTAACCCCTCAACGTCACTCCATGGACCTCCAGAACCAGGCCCTCCCCCTCACATTCAGCCACGTTTTCAAAACCCCTCACTGTTGGGCGCCTCCTCATTACTTTCTGCTCCCCAACACAGTGGTTCTGCCTAACCAAACCCATCCTCCTTCTAGTTCCCATTCTCGTCGCTTTCTCAAGGGTTTTTTTTTTTTTTTTTTTTTTTTTTGTCTCTGTTCCTTAGCTGTGCGTAGTGGCTGGCTCAGTCAGGGGTAAATAAATGTTTGTTGTTGTATAAAGGGAATGCCTTATTTCTTTCCCATCTCTCTGCCTCCTACTTGTTTTCCCCCACACTAAATCTGTCTCTCCTTTGTGCCTTTGTTCAATCCATGTCTCTCCCTACCATCAGAGCCAAATGTAAAACTAGACATTCTGCTGCTGCTGCTGAGTATACCTTGGTGCAAAATGTGAGGGGGGTGGGGGAGATGGGACAGAGAATAGTAAATGCCATTAAATATGTCAGTTTTTGGAATTCAGTAATTTTAGTTTTATGAATTTATCCTGAATTAAAAATCATATGTGTGTGTGTGAAGAGGTAAGTGCCAGGATGTTCCCAGCAGCATTGTTTAAGGTGATACGAAACTGGAAATGCCTGGACCATCCGATAGTGGAGGACTGGGGTGGGGAGAAGAAAATTACACATTCTCTTTTAGATTCCTACAAGAGAATACTTAGTAGTCATTAAAAATAATGAAGATATATATATCTATTGACATAGGAAATTAAGTGAAAAAAGTAGGTTATGAAATAGTACACCCAGAATAATTTGATTTTTATTAAAATTGTATGAGTATAAATATATGCATCAAAAAATGTCCAGAAGGACATATATCAACCTGTAGACAGTGGTTATCTTCACATAGGGGTTACGGGTGATGTTTTTGGTCATTTTACTTCTCCGTTTTCCAATTTTCTGTAAAGCACATGTTTAAAAAGAAAGAAAAACAGACATTCTCTAGGAAATAGTCCCTGATGACACTTACCTCTCCAGTCTCCCCCAGATCTCACAGCTCCCTGGCTGGTAGCGTCTCAGTGTGTGGGCCGGACCAGAGTGAGGGTAAGGGTCTAGCGTTGTTCCCATAGGTGAGGACTTTCATCCCCCTTATGAGTTCCTTGAAAGCCAGTGTCCACCCTCCAATATGTGGTTGTTGTTTAACTGCAGATCTTAGTCTAGGACACAGCACACTGGGGTGCTGTGATGTTTTTCACTCTCTCTCTATCAGTTATTCCTATGAGATGGAAAACAAAGAGTGGAATTCGCCTAGTCCTTGGGGAAGAAGGGGGATGAAGCCATTTCCCCAGGGCTGGGCAAAGGCTCAAATTAGCCCACGAAGCCAAAGGCAATAAATAATCCAGGGCCCTATGAGGTCAGGGCTCTGGTCTCCTCCGGCAGCCACCCTGACCCGCATAATGGGCCACAGGCAGTTATGATTCATGCAGACGCTGGTTGGGCTCCGGCCAGCCTGGCCTGAGGTGGCCCCACAGTGGGTAGTTGGATAGGCCTGGAAATATGGCCCCCGGGGGACAGCCCAGGCCACGCTCTGGGGAGCTGGGCGGGCCAGAGGCCTGGGGGAGTTCTGAGACTCGGGAGCTGGAGACACATGGCTGCCTCGGCCTTCCTCCTTCTGTGCGGCTGGAGCCCCAGGGAGACATCGACAGCCATTACCCGACCAGACAAAGCAAAAAGAGATGAGTTTAAAGTATCAGAAGGAAGACTCAGATAATAATAATGTAGTGAGCCGATCGGGCAGCAACGGTTGCAATAATATTACCTCCCACGTGTGCAGGACTTCACTGTGCACAAAATGCTTTCACATACATTATCGTATTTGACCTTCGCAACAACTCTGCGAAATAGAGAGTCTTCACCTGGGTTTTCAAGGGAGGAGCCTGGCACTCTGAGTAATGCGTTTGCCAAGAGTCGCAAAGCCGGGGAGAGACCAGTCTTCTTCCATGTTCTCTACTGCTCAAGGAGATCTACCCGAGCGAGTGAGGAAACCATGTAGCTTGGGGCTATGGAACGCCATAGGTTTGTGCTAAGGACAGAGGCCTCCTTGCAAGCTTGAATGAAATTTAGCAAGAAATGAAAGGCCGCCTGGAAGCCCAAGTGCATGCCAGAAAGGGAAGGCAGGAAGGTCATGGCTATGAACGTGGAGTGTGGCGCTCCTGGCTTCAAACACTGACCCTGATGCAGAGCGGGGATGGTAACTTTGCTCCTGGTTTTAGACGCTAGTGGATGGGGATAATGGGATCAACATGGGATTTTCTGCCCAAGCTTTGGACCAGTCCCCGGGGTAGGTGTGTGAGCTCCGAGGTTATCTAACAGGGACAGAAGAGCTAGGGGAGAGATAGAGTCAGGCTGGTACTCAAGAGATCTCTAGAAATTAGGAGGAAAAATGTCTCTGAGTTTGGTCTTGTGAGCTCCACACAGGGAAGGCGGGAGACTCAGCTGGGGAGGAACAGCCAGGTAAACAGCCACTCTGCCCAGTCTACAGGTGAAGATCCCTCCCAGAGGCCCATTCCATTGTCCAAAAGGGCTCCCAAAGCAAAGTACTGAATGGGCTTTTCCCTCACCTCCTCTTCAAGACGCTGTCTTGCCTTCACTTCTTTCCACATGGGACCTGGAAGGTTCCGCAGGTCTCGTAGCCACCCGAGCTGGCACCTCTACCACCCTCAGAATTATTCTCTGGTGTGGCTCCTCGGGCCTCTCCTCTTGGGTGTTGTGAGCCTGGGGAACACAGCCCTGTCACACCCACGCCCTGGTCGGCATCATTGTCACCTCAGGGACAAGAGAAATGGTGCCCTCTGTGCTCAGGACAACTTAGCTTCAATGGGCTTGTGTTGTTGGGGCCCAGTTAGGAAGACAGAAACCATGTTGGACATTTCAGCTGAAATGGTTTTACTCAGGAGACTGGTTCAACGCAAGCAAACAATTGTTAGCTGGGTCTGGGGGAACAAACGGCAGAGCTTAGGGCTGTCAGAATCTAGAAGTTCCCAGGAGGGGCCCTGCAGAGCTAGGAGCTAGACCTTGAAGGAGGGGTGCCGTGGATACACGGGATGCTTGATGGAGGAGCCCCAAGGCTCAGAACTGTGAGGTAAAGTTGTGACCCACTGCTGCTTGGATCTGGGCAGAGCTGGGACTCGAACTCCCGAGGAGAGAGACTCACTGCCTAGTGGGGCGGGGGTCTCAGACGGGGTGTGGTGAGGCTGGTACTGGGAGAGCCAGAAGAAGCTGGAGACTAGAACAAGCATGATCCTGGGGCCACACTAGCAGAAATAGCAAGTGAATAAATAGGAAGGAGAAAACCCCTCCTCCCCTCCCCTCAGCTTGCCAGTCTCGGTCTAGCGCCTCCTACTGGCAGAACCAGACACGATCCTGCCTGTCAAGGAGAAATCCAGGTTGCTGAGTCCCAACCAACATCCCAAAGCAGAATATGAAAAGGTGGGTTTGGAGCTTAATAACTGGCATGGAGCCTTATTCCCAGAGGATCTGTTCATGGAGGCATATTTTCCAGGAGACACAAGGAACTGCAGAAGGTAGTTTGGGCTCTCTCATAGCCCATGTGCACGGTGAGCAACGTCTTATTGCCCAATTCTTAGATTTTTGGGATGGGTACTGAGACCTTTATACATGGCATTAAAAAAAAAATCTGGGGTGGGCGTGTCTTCATCTCTTCCCTTTTGGGATCATCTTGAGCCTTTGCACCTTACCCTAGGACTGAACAAAGCCCACTTCCAAGTCATAGGAAAAAGGGAGATTCAAGTGTCAAACAATAATAGCAAGATATTATCAATGTAGGCCTGTGATTGTGTCATATAAAAAATAAAATACACACCAGTTAATCAAAGCACTACAGACACTTTTAAGTAATCCCACTTAGGCTTTGCATAACTCTATATACCACCAGCAGCGCTCTTGTCTACCACCAGAGACCATAATATACATCAAAAATTCTCCTTTAAATTTATTTTCAGTAAAGATTGGTCTTTTGAACTGTGGCAGTGGAGGCTTAAGGGTACAAAATCTCTCTCGCCTTTTTCTCTTTCTTTTTCTGTCTCCCCGTCTTTCTCTTTGGTGGGGCAGTAACTCCGGGGCGGGGGATGAGAACAGCAGTGGGTTCCACACATCTTGTCGAACCTTCTGTCCTTTGCATGGATCAGTTCCTCTCATCTGCCACTTGATTAAGACATTAAAGCAGGAAGGTGAAGGAAGGTTGAGCTGCAGCAAGGGGGAGTGAGAAACAATTCCCTCCGTGCTCCGTTCGCCTTGGAGAAAGTCTCCAGTCGCTGGGCCCGAGAAGTCTCCAGACCAACCCAGCTGCAGTGATGCAGGCTTTGTGCTTTCCCAGAACCCCAGATTTTGTGGAAGGCACAACCCTGAGTACCTAGGGACACCAACACCCCCTCACACCAGTGTTGAACCCTGCCTTGCGGCCCTCCCCCTGGGATGGCATTTAGGATAGGCTTCCGAAAGAACACAGGGACTGCAGTGGGTCATGTTCTCACAGTACTTTTAGTGGGTGAGCTTAGTCCTAGAATGAACGGGAATTTATTACTTAATAGCTGTGTGACCTGATGTCAGTTTTTGTTTTTGTTTTTATTGTGGTGAAATATACACAATACAACTCTTACCATTTTACGTGTACGTTTTAGCGGCATCAAGAACTTTCATCCCACCGAGCAACCATCCCCGTGATTCTCCAGAACTCTTTCCCATCCCCATTGAACACTAACTGCCCCTAGCCTCTGGCAACTACCATTCTGCTTTCTGCCTCCATGAATCTGACTCCTCTAGGTACCCACACCAGTGGAACCCAACTGTATTTCTCTTTTGTAACCAGCTTAATTCACTTAGTCTTCAAGGTCCATCCATGCTGGAGCATGGGTCCCGAAGGTCCATTTTTCTTGTAAGGATACTGAGTGTTGCCAACTCCTGCCCTGCTTCCTCGTCCTGCCTCAGGAGAAGAGCGGGTGAAGTGAAACCGACGGGGAAAGATGAGAACATCTTTACAGACTCTCGGAACCGGGAGGGATTTGAAATGCCATCTGGCTCTGCCTCCCAGCATTGGAGGACCCTCTCTCTTCCATCTCCGGGTGGAAAGGTGGGCAGATAAAAAGAGTAACCTCCATATTTTTAAAAGTAATTTACCTTTTCCCCTCAAGATGTTTGTCTCTATTATCTTACTTGATCATAACAAGGGCTGTAATGCAGGTGCAGGCAGGTCTTCTCCCCCGCATTTTACGGAAGGTGACACCAAAGCCTAGAGGGTAAAGGAGAACTGCCCCTGACCCGTTGTGTGGAAGCTTTTCTTTCCAGTCTCCCGTCCTTTCTACGATACTGCACTGCCTCCACAGTAACCCAGGTTTGCAGACCTGTTTATAGCAAATTCCTTATCCAAGCTTCCTTTACCTCTTTCCTTTCTTCTTGGAATTCTCACCTCAGAGTCCCAAATCGGCTATTTGAACCTCTGAGATGATGTCCCAGGAAAGGAAAGGGGCTGGTGAGGCACTGCCAGAGAGGGGCTGAGGTGAAGAGAAGAGCTCAGAGCAAAGGGAGCAATGGCACTTGGAAAGGTTTTGAGGCCTCATGAGGGCCGCCATCTTGTGAGTCAGGAGATGCTGCCTAGCATCTGGTCTAAGTCCTTTCCACAGTCATCATCCTTTTCTTCCCTCTTGTCCTGAGGTCTGTGGGAAGAGAGAGCAAGCGCTGTTGTCATTTATGCTGTAAGAGACAACCTCTCACGGAGCCTTCTTTGCCCTTAGCCGAATATCCCAATCTGGAGAGCTTCCGGGGAGTGGAGGAATCCATCCGCAGACGGACTTTTCGCATAACCTCTACCGATGGCCACTGTTGGGGTGTGAGCGTCAAGGTGCCGTGAGGGTCATCCCAAGGGCTTTCCCCCCGGGGGTCTCCCATGTGTTGGGTGAAATTTCAGAAGCACAAGCTGCCTTCCATCTGCCAGCCCAGGGGTCCAGGGCCCCCAGATGGTGCAGGAAGGGTCGGGGCAAAGGGCAGGGGAAGCGTGTCGAATGGAACATCACAAGAGCGTATACAGGCACTGTTATGGCGGTTCATGCCTTCCTTTTGATCTCTTGAAAGGAATGCCACCCTACAATAAATACTGAAGCCTTACGTAAACAAACGCCAGCCTTCTACGGCCTCTTCTGCCAGCCACCTGGATTCCTGAGAGTGAAAACACGAGTATATTCCCTAAAACGGTGTCACAGCTGGGAACCACACAGGACATCCCACAGCGAAGCAGTGGGGTCAGCAGGTACTTGGTGTTGAGGTGGGGTGGGCAATGGGGGTAAAGACTCCTGACTCGGCTTCTCTGGGGTTAGGGAAGCTTGGGGGAAATGCCGGCTTCCAGGCAGTCTAGGTGGGAGCAGACGAGGCAGTCTTCGTCGGGCAGGAGCGGCCAGAAGACTCTCTGGAAGGCCAGGTCCGAGCCCCTGGAGCTTTCTTCTCAGCTGCTCCAGCTGCTCATTCCTGAAAAGCTGGCCCTTGTGCGAAGCATCACCCAACACAGACATGAGTCACGCCCGCTTACTTTAAGGCCTGACCCCTTCCCGGGGAAGGGAATCCAGCCTGGCAAGCCACGTGCTGGAAGGCAACCATGGCCCAGGGCCAAGGGAAACAGAGCCCCCTACAGCTCCGACAAGCTCCTGCCCAGAAGCCCAGGGTGAGCGGAGGTCCGGGAACATCTGTCAGCGCCGACACCCAGTCCCCCGAGGGGGCAGGGACAGCGGGACGCAGAGAGGCCGCCGAGGGCTGGTGGCAGGGGCAGCTGGGAGGACACAGGAGGCCCCTGTTTCCCCTCTTTCTGGGGCTCCGGCCTCGTTTTAAGTTCACAGCAAATTGTCCTGGGAGGCTCCTGCCGTCCTTTGGGGGCTAAATGGACAGAGGGAGCACAGAAGCTCATCCTCACTTGGCCAAATGTCGTTAAATCTTTTAATAATTCATATCCCCATTTCCATACACAGCCCCTCTTAACGAGAGATCCCAGGGAAACCTAAAAGCTTTTCTGATTGCACGGCCTCACCCAGCATCTCCGTCAGAGGTCCTCAACAGGCCTCTCAGAATCGACGGCGTCAACGTTTATGAAGAAAAACTAATACTTCCAGCTGCTAGGCATTGAAAAGTCACTTAATATTTCTCAGTGCAAGGAGCTATACTTAATGGGACACAATGTTTTTTTCCCTAAGCAGTTGGAAAAAAACCCCTTGACATCGTATTAATAATGTCAAGTCTTATTGGCTCTCTCATTTGACATGATATTAAACTTTTCAGACTCTATCTCAACTGAGGTACGAGGTTGTTAAAATGCAGACAGATCGGAGCCCTACAGAATGAGGCCGGCTGGCCCGGGCCAGGCAGGAGGAGCAGTGGGGAGGAGCGGCGGGGAGAAGCGATCGAGACACGGGGGGGGCTCAAGGGACAAGCTGTACCCCCTTCCCCACACTGTCTTCCTTCTAACACTGAAAGACGCAGACACCCCACGGCGAGGTGGGATCTCAGAACCGTACGGCGTCCAGCCCTTCGCCATCTGCAAGTCTGGTTCTCTGGAGAGAATGAGGTGAAAACAGCCACGTTAAGACAGACCTGTCGAACGAGAAGAAGCACCAGGCCAGCTTCTCTGGGACAGGAGACTGCTGGGCTCCTGCTCCTAACAAGGTGTAGGGCTCATGGCTGATGCTCTCTGTGCTACCAGACGGGGCACACCGGTCCAAGCGCCTTACTGTCTTAACCCTGCTCGGCTACCGATCTCACTGTGATCCCCTTTTTTGAAAAGCAAACCTAGAAGGAAAAATTTGCCCAAATCTCATGGGCTAAGGAACCCATCCAGGAACCCTGCCCAAGCAGCCTGTGGCTTGACACCTCTCTCTGACCTCTCTTGCATGCAGCGGCACCCACTCTGGGGTAGGTCACAGCTGCAGAAGCGAGGGTCCCCAGCCCGGCCCTCAGCCCTCTCTCTCTGTCACCCCGGTAGCCCTCCTCTTGCCACCGATGATTCACGGTGGGTGCCCGCCACGACGGCTTGCAGGTTTCAGGCAGGCGGGCTGCGCTGACTTTGCCTGTCAGGTGCAACACCATAAATAACATATTTTAAGCAAAGAACACCCCGGCAACCCAATAATGCATGTCTAAAGCCATTTTGATGTGGGCGACACACAGTAATACTTTTATGCTTTGTTTAAAGAAATTGTTTCCAGCATATTGGTAGTGAAATCACTCCAAAGAGTTTATTTTGGATGATTGATTTATAGGAATCCAGCTCGCACGCCCAGAGGATGACACTTAAATCATATCTTCTTTTCATTTATAATAAGGAACGAAATGATCCTATTTTGACAAGTCTGATCATTTTGGGGGTTGAGCAGGTTTCCTCGGTGGGCTCAGTCTGGAGCTCTCGGAATGGCGAGAATATGATGACGTCTCATTAAAATCAGCCGCAGCTGCTTCGGCTAGCTGCCCCAAAGAAAACAAAGCCATTGGCAATTTCTCCCGAGTCGTCTACCTGCTGGCTTTTAAGAAGGGCCCTGCTTCTAGCTGTAGTTTGAAAATAGAGAACACCCCCGCCCCTGGAGCAGAGCCCCTCCCTCCCCACAAAGGGGTGACTTGCCCCCACTCCTAAACTTTCTGTGTCCTCCCCTCCTCCTGCCTGCCCTTGATGCCCCTGTAGCCTCCGACCTTCCGACCCTCTGACCCCACAGAGGCCCCCTTGCTTTCCCAGGCCTAGTGGGAATTTCAGCTGCCCCGGGTAGTGGTGAGGGTGACCTGGGCTGTGATGGTGCCTGTAATAAGCGGGTTACGTAGCCTTCATCTGTTTCCAGATTCATACCCCAAATCGGGGCTGCTGCTCCTGTGTTTGCGCTCAGCCCCCGGCTGGGCTTGGGGTCCTGCTGCACGACCCCTGCCCAAGCCGAGCCGTTGTCCTCCTCCTCGCATCCTCCTGCCGCAGAGGACAGGCCCCCTCCCCCGGCTCTCCCCTTCTGCTAGGGGCCCGGCCCTCCACCCCTCCCGCTTCTGGGGGAGAGAAGAGTTCAGTCTGTGGCAACCACACACGGAGAAGACCAGGAAAGTTCTCCTGGAACAAAACCTCACCAAGTTCTCAGGGTCTGTGGCAGTCTGTGTAACAGCAGTCCAGCGAAAGATCTTCCTTCTCTCATCTCCCTCTTTCATCTTTCCTAATCCCCTCCCCTCCACTTATCTCTCTCTTTCCCTCTGCCCCCAGCCCCCCTCCTCTTTCTATTCACCATCAAGAACAGCCAATTTAGCGGGCGGCCATACAGCTCCAAGCGACGTCCCCGGGATCAGCGGCTGTAGGGAATGGCGCTGCCAGAAGGGAAAATCAAAGATGAAATGAGCATTTGGATCTGGCTGAAACGGAAGCTTAGCACCCTGTATGCATTATTCATGGGCGACATTGTCACCCCGTTCTCTCCACTCTCCACTCAGCTACAACAGAGTCCCGGATCCTAGTGGCTTTGAAATGCCTTGCACTAGGACCCTCATCTACCCATTTGCAGGCACAAGCCTGCAAATGGCCCTGGCAGAACCTGGTCTGGTTCAGGTACAGCTGCACGCCAGGTGGGCGAGAGACATCAATCATCCTCCTTCTGGCAAGACTCTTGAAGCCCTGGGTAAGGATTCTCACTTGGTATCGAGTGCTGGATACCTGCGCCAAATGCCCCAAATCCCACCGAAGCTACTCACTTCTATTTGATTGTTTGAAAAGGCGGGTCATTGACCTTGGGCAAGTCGTTAGATTTCCCTGAGAGTCAGTCAGTGTTCCCTCTTTAGGACTTGGAGCTCATCGCGGCTTCCTGAAGGGGATCCGGTGAGAACCGCAGCAGTTCCTGTAGGTGAAAGTGCTTTGTAAACTGTTAAATGCTGAATTAAAATAAAAGGAGGTGAGGAAGGCTTTTAATTGTATTGGGCGTCCGTGACGTGCTGGCCCTTGCGTGATGGGCTCTTGCTCATTTAATCCTCACGGAAATCCCCGGGAGACTGATAACACCATTCTCCCCTTGCTTACTTACAGAGGTGGAGGCTCGGGAGGTTATGGGAAGGTCCATGGCGTGTGGGTGGCAGAGTCAGGATTCCAACCCAGCTCTGTCTCCAGGGCCCCCATGCTCACGATCCCAATAAGGCACGATTCGTATTGCTATTACTACCCTCCTTACTATCATGCCCTTCCCCAATGCCCTGCAGGTACCTATTCTAGATGGAGGAGCCGTTACATTCCTGGCTTTGAACACAAACACAAATGTTGATTTTCCGCATCTCAAATATTTCCCCCTTCCCAGAAAGGCCCTGGAACGGAGACCTATGCCCAGGGCTACTTGGCTACTCACTTTGTCCTGGTTTTCCGTGCACCTGAAAGGGTGGGCCAGGGACTGTCTGCAAGGTGGGCTGGGAAGGGTAGACTCCGGCCTGGGATTCCTGGAACGGAGTAACTTTTGATCCCTTCCCTGCCCTTGCCCCCTGCGGGCCCTCAGGCCAAAATTTTACCCATTTTCTCTGGAACTCATCTATGAGAGCTGTTCTCTTGGCAGGAGGAAACCACTGTTTCCAAGAGCCAACGCAGAACTTCAGGAAAAGCTAAATGTAGAGTTGAAGCCGTTTGTGCAACCCCTTTGATGGAGCCAATGAGAGATCCTTCCAGAGGATTACAGCGACATGACACTTAGCCCTCTCCACGGGCATGAGTTAGGAATAATTACCCAGGGCAGACTCTCTCAAAGAGGCAGTAAGCTGGCTAAGGCTCTTAGAAGGCAGGCCTGATGACATTGTTATGTATCCATCCCAAGGATCCGGATGCTGTGGGGTCGGGTATTAGCTGATTATCTGATTCTGTCAGCAGAGAGCTTTCAGCAAGTCCGAAAAGCCAGCCCCCAGATTTCTTCAGGGAAACACTCAGCTTAGACACCAGCAGTCGGGTCCATGTGTGGCTTTCTGCCCCTGGAAAGCCTTCTCAGAGCTTATTGTACCCGTGTGGACAAGGAGGTACAAGTGTCAGAATATCTTTCTAAGCTAAGTTCGTGATGGGAACCTGTGGCTTCCGTCCCTCCTGGACTTGAGTCACAGATCCTTTCTCCTCTGAGAGCTTTTCACATTCCCAGTCTGATAGGGGTTTCAGCCGTCAGAAAGTTTGCACCTCTGGCTTTGCTGGGAGCTGTTGCTGAATGGCGATGCTAAAAGGGTCGGATGGATGGGGAAGAGGAAGAGCCATTTCTGTGGCAGAGCTCGAGGTCCAAGGCAGGGAGGTGTGTGTAGAAGGACGGAATGCCTGTTTTCTTTCTGCGCAGGAGAGGCTCAAATGGCAGAAGGAGGTCTTCAGCTTAGCTATAAAGAAGAACTTACCTGGTTTTGAAAGTAAGCCAGGATGCCTCCGTAATTGTGTTATTATAACTATATTTCATTATTGACTCTATTCATTGTTCTAAGAACTTTCTGATATTATCTCATTTAATCCCTCCAACTGCCTGTTGAGAAAGGTATGATCATTTGTTTTCCATTTGACAGTGGAGAAAGCTGAGGTTCAGATAAGTTAAGTCAGGTATCGAGGTCCACGGCTGGAAAGGGGTGGAGCCAGAATTCAAACCCAGGCACTCTGATGCCAGAGGCTTCTCTCCTGGCTGGGGCTTTCTAGCAGCTTCCCTGCTTCATGTTAAGAAATAATGGAGATGGCTCTCAAGGGCCCGGCTGGATACACCCCCATGGGGCAAAGGGGTGGGCGCGGGAACCCTGTGAGTTTACTGGTCTCTGAAGAGTGTGGGGATTCTGGCTGATGAGGCTCCCTTCCTCCCTACGAAATTTCTCCAGCTCCAGCCCCTCCTGTGAGCAGGGGGAGGGAAGGGAGGATGAGAGAGTCTTGCAGGAGGGACTGAGTCTATCCCAGGGTACCTCTGCCCTCGTCTCGTCTGCTCCCTGCACAGCCAGCAGCCTGACTTGCACCTGTTGAGTTAGGTCACTGACTCCCAAGGCCAGCCAAGGGGTCTGTCATCTTTTCCATCCCCCATCTGCCCTGATCTGAGTTATCTTGCACAAGTGGTGGCCCTCGTGGGTCTCCTGGGCCACTTGGCCGGGTTTTATCGGACTTGCTAGGCCTTGTCAGTTTCAAGAGCCCTCTGACCTTTTAATAAACATTTCCTATGTTATCGCAATATTCCCTAATTCTTTCCCTTCTGTCCTCACCAACCTAAATCCTATTTAAGTTAATGCCCTTCATTTTCATTTATAAAGACAGATACAAAATAATCATTTCCTATCTCCGCGTTTCCTTATCTCCCGTCCTAATAATGCCTTTGGCGGATGCACGTTTCCTGTCAGTTGAAACGGTTTGTTTTTTTGTTCTTTAAGGAAGAAAAATAAAACGCTTTCTGGGGCTTTGTCTCCTCTTTTCAGCCTTTCTTGGCTCCCTTCCTGTCCTGTCCCTGCCTCTCCCTGCTCTCCCCTGCCAGGCCCTCTCCCCTCGGGCTCCTCTCACTCTCCCATCTGAATTTCCTCAGCCCCCGAGCCCGCCTTGGAGCTGAAGTCCCCTTACCTCCACTAGAAAAATTGGTTTGGATGAGCGGACGCGGTCTCGAAAAGAAACATTCTTTGGTTTCCTCTCGTGGAAACGGGTGAGTGGGGGATTCACAGTTCTCTTCTCCAGGCGTCTCTTTGAAGTGTTTGATTGAAGGGAGAAGGAATGAAAAGCGCTGGGAGATGGTGGTGGGCGCAAGGATGCCAGGTGTAAGCGGCAACTCTGAAACCAGGGACCCAGACATCAGGGTCCCCCTCTGTCCCTTGTCATTTAGGTTTGGGCAAGAATGGCCATTATTTTTGAGTGTTCTGTACCTGCGTCAGTCCTACACAACCCCCCCCCTTTCATGTTGAGATGGTAAAACTCAACACACAGATTACATCTGGGGTTGAGGAGAAGGCCATTAATAGAAGCAGACCGAAAAAATAAAATAAAAAAAAAAATAGAAGCAGACCGATTTTTTTGGATAGCCTATTATTTATTTATTTATTTAAAATTTTTTTTTATTAATATATAATGTATTATTAGCCCCAGGGGTACAGGTCTGTGAATCATCAGGTTTACACACTTCACAGCACTCACCATAGCACACACCCTCCCCAATGTCCATAACCCAACCACCCTTTCCCTTCCCCCTCCCCCCAGCAACCCTCAGTTTGTTTTGTGAGATTAAGAGTCTCTTATGGTTTGTCTCCCTCCCAATCCCATCTTGTTTCATTTTATTCTTTTCCTAACCCCCAAACCCCTCACTTTGCCTCTCAACTTCTTCATATCAGGGAGAGCATATGATAATTGTCTTTCTCTGATTGACTTATTTCGCTCAGCATAATACCTTCTAGTTCCATCCACGTCATCGCAAATGACAAAAGTTCATTTCTTTTGATGGCTGCATAGTATTCCATTGTATATATATACCACCTCTTCTTTATCCATTCATCTGTTGATGGACATCTAGGTTCTTTCCATAGTTTGGCTATTGTGGACATTACTGCTATAAACATTCGGGTACATGTGCCCCTTCAGATCACTACATTTGTATCTTTAGGGTAAATACCCAGTAGTGCTATTGCTGGGTCATAGGGTAGCTCTATTTTCAATTTTTTGAGGAACCTCCATGCTGTTTTCCAGAGTGGTTGCATAAGCTTGCATTCTCACCAACAGTGTAGGAGGGTTCCCCTTTCTTCGCATCCTTGCCAGCATCTGTCATTCCCTGACTTGTTAATTTTAGCTATTCTGACTGGTGTGAGGTGGTGTCTCATTGTGGTTTTCATTTGTATTTCCCTGGTGCCGAGTGATGTGGAGCACTTTTTCATGTGTCTGTTGGCCATCTGAGTGTCTTCTTTGCAGAATTGTCTGTTCATATCCTCTGCCCATTTCTTGATTGGATTATTTGTTCTTTGGTGTTGAGTTTGATAAGTTCTTTATAGATTTTGGATACCAGCCCTTTATCTGAGAAGCAGACTGATTTTAAGGGGATCTGTTCTATTCGCAGGAAAGAGTCATTCAAACCTAACAATTGGGCCTTGCTTATCAAGGAAAACTGAGGTTGAGGAGGGGCGGGCCTGCCTTTGCCCTCCCGTGGCTCAGCAGCTGAAACATCAGTATGTTCCTAGAGACAGTGCCGGGAGGCTCTACTTCATCTTCTGGGGAAACACACAGAAGCCACATGGGGATCAGTGGAGAGAGGCCAGGGAACCAGGTATCCCCCCTTGGTAAGCCTCAAACTTGGGGTAAAGAAGGGGTTTAGGGAGGCCAGTAATTGTGGGAGTCTTCTGGATAAGAAAGAGCATTCACGAGATGAACTCTCCTAGAATCCCAAACTCTGCCAGGGACAGGAGTCCCTGAGGACTAGACGCGAAAGAGGGGTGTCCATGTTTGGCGATGGACTGACCAGCCAGTGTTGTGTGTCTTCTGGTCCCTTGGAAGGTTCTGGCCTCCCCAGTAACCTGGTTGCCCATGTCACTAGGATCAGTGAGATGCATCAAAACCATACAAGATGTTATCAATATGGTCTTTGGGAACATCAGGCCAGAGCGCAGGAAGGATAAAGTCAACAAGGAGGGTCTCCCAGCTGGAGAATAGTTACAAAGCGGTGTTAATCAGACAACTGTTTCTTAGGCTACAGCACCTGAATGTAAAACGTAGCCAGCTGTGTATTGTGGATGGAGCGTTTAGGGCGAGGACAGATCTCCCAGTTGATGGTTGAAGGACGAGGAGGCCCTCTTATTCCTTGTCCTGTGACTTTGCTCTTAGAACCATTCTCTCACTCCTAGGAAGTACTTCTAAAAACACACATATGCAACCAGCAAGGGGATGCAGATTCAACCTCTGGTATAACCAGTTTGAAATGGTGCCAGGAGGGAATGGGGCTCTGGGACAAGCATGGTGTGCTGAGTGGATGAGTTGCTCGTGAGGGGGCAAGATGGTGGGTTTAGAAATCTTCTGAGCATAAACTGTCTCCCTGAGACAGCTCAGGACCACAAGGGGAAGAATGGGAGAGGGCGTGGGGAAGAGAGGGTCAATCCTGAAACGTGGCCTCCTGGATGCAGAAGGAACCTGGCCCATCTCACCTCATTCCTGAGAGCTGCTCTGGGAGATGGGAGAGGTCACATGGTCTGGAGGAGAGGAAGCATGGCCTGGGGAATGCCAGAGCTGGGTTCCGGTCCCGTTAAATGAGAGCGTGTGATCATCACGATCTCCCAAACTTCACTTCATGCAAGTACTTTTTTCCACGAGTTTTGTCAGATCTCAGTGTTTTTCTTTCCATCTGCTTGCTTGAAAAATCTGTCCTCGCCCTAAATGCGCCATCCGCAATACACAGGTTCGGTGTGCGAGTCATAGTGTTTTCGAATGTATGTTGGAATAGACTTGACTGTGAATTTTCTTCAAGGTTCATCTGCGTATCGCCTAGAATTACCTTTTGTACTACCCTTGGAGGAGCCCTGGGCCAAGCGACGGCAGGCGAGGCCATCATGATGCGCTCCTTGGGGGCATACTTTCCTCTTCCCTCTCTAAATGGAGAACAAGATTTGCAGAAGATCTGAGTCCCCCCTGGGAGAGAGAAAAGATCTGCGTGTTTCACGGATGGTGAAGCCAGATTCTGAGAGGGATGACAAAGTCATTGCTAATTGCAGCCAGTTACTCTATCGGGCGGGACTGGTAAGGGAAATGACGACGAGCTTAGAGTCGTCTAGGAAAGAATTACCATACTGGTAAATAATTTTGACTCAAGTAATTTTTAATGCTAAAATTTGCTGTAAGTACTTAGAGAATGAAAAAAAAGAAAACATCCCCTGTCTCCATTAAGGCTTCAGAAGACAGTTTTGTAATTAATAACCCACCCGTCACACCTGTAATTTGGGATATGAAGAAGAAACATTAACTATGTTTTTCTCTTTCTCTGAAGGGAAGAATTATTTTCTCTCCACTTCCTGGGGCCCGAGGGAGCCCACCGGAAGGTGTCTGAGGTTATTGCAATTTAACCCTTATCTATAGGAACGAAAATTCACCGAGTGGATTGCACACTGGGCATCTCCACCTGGGCCTCCAATTCCTTCTGGGTCTTTTCCTGGCCTCTCTCTTCTCTGTCCCTCAGTTTTATCATCTGTAAAGTGAATTTGAAGGGCAATGGCCCGAGGGCTGTGATGTTCGAGCACCGTGTATCTATCAGTGTGTATATACAGAAACTGTAAACTCCTGCTGCATCTTTAAGCAAATACTGAACCCAATTGCTTGGAATAATTTTATTAATTTATCATTTTATTTATTCCCATTCATTAAGTACCGATTAAACACTATCATTCATCAGTCTATCCATCCAACTATCCATTGATCTACATTTCCAACGAATATTTAGCAAGCATCATTCCCATGCTATACCCCGAGGGAGATACAGAAGGGGTGTGAGAGAGTGCTCCCATCCTTTGCGACCGGGAAAGAAATTGACGGATGATAGGTAACTAACAGGAATGCAACATCGCAGGAGCTAAAGAGAGCGTGAATGGTGCAGGGGAGAAGCATCCTAAGAAGCGAGGGTTTTAAGAATTCAGGGGAGGGAGAGATCTTTGCAGGGTGGGAGATCCACATCAGAGTTTGAGGAGCAGGGAACAGAAGGATGAGCTCCACTTGGGTGGGCAGAGAAGAGTAAAGAGCTCTTCAGGGAATCGGCTCCACCATCCACCTGCTCTGTGACTTCTGGGAAATCTCTTACCCTCTCTGGTTCTCCAGGTTTTCTGCTGTAAAACGGAGGCTTGGACTGGTTGCTCCAAAATCTTATGATCTAATGAAATTCTGGGCAGGGGGAGAGCAGGAGTGATTTCAGTACAAAGGCTTGGGGAAAAGCTTAATGACCTTCCAAAGACCTTTTCTGATTCACCCAGAGTGACTGTTCTTTGTCAGAAAGAACAGGCTCTGTTTGAACCGAGGGCGGAAGCCTGGAGGTCTGATCCGAATTCCCTTTCCCTGGACTAGAAGAAACACAGTCTCGCTATCTTGCCAACTGCCTGTGGCAAATTCAGTACCCTGCTTGATGCAGCATTTGGAGGAAATTTTTCCATGAAAACAAAAGTTTTTGCTTAATTATTCAGCACACTCATGCATTTAAAAATACTGTCCACTCTCTAACTAGCTGTCTTTTTAACAAAGCTTCTTGGCTTCCAAGAAGCTGGCCTCCATTGTCTGAAGCTTCCTTATAAAGAACTTGGGGCCAGGCATAATCCCATCTGTCCCTGGGCTTAGTGAGAAGCTTCCTCCGGCAGAATGAGGTGTCTAAGTATCTTTCTGCAGAGATGCGAACAAGGCACAGCCAAGCTCCCCTGGGGCCAGCGTAGGCAGAGTGGGGATGGGGACGAGACAATAAGACAAGGTCATTTGGCCCAAGTGCGGATGGTGAGTTTTAGGGGATCAGGGAAGTCTTTCTCCACTCTGTCTCTTGCTTTGAATTTTATTTATGCATTCATCTAACATATATTCATTGCCTACTCTGTGCCCTACAGTGTTCTAGGTCCTGGGACCCCACATGTATAGAGAAGATTTTGTGTAAGACAATTTTCAGGGGAGATTTTTTAATGGTCAGGAGGAAACCTTGCAATTTTTGCCTTGCCCCAAATTTAATATCTTTGATTTCTTTGAACCTTTCTAGTTTCATGGCATTTTGGGGAAGGTTGGCTCAATTGATGGAGGTTATCTACCTTGAGGAAGGGTCAGACCTCCGCTCTCAGAAGGCAGGACCGTGTCTGTACCATACGCAGTTCAGCCTGGCGCTAGATCAGCAGAATCCCGGTGACCAAAAGGTTTTGGTGATGAAAATGCTGTTTGTCAAAACAGCAGCCCATGGAGATGCCATGCAACAGCATTTAATGAAGTCACCAGGCTATGTGTGTCCCCTTAATATTCTTAGCCTGCTTCCCCTGCCTCCTCACTGAAGACGCCAGGAACAGCAATGTGAAAGGGAGAGTGCCAGCAGGTAGAACCGCGAGTCATTCTAGAGCGAAGCCAGAGGGTCAGGAGGGATTGCCACTTTGCCTGTGACCCTGCCAGAGGGTCTTTCCCACCACCACTCGCTTGCTGGGGAGGTGTCTTTTTTCCATCAGGGGCGGGGGTGTGGGTTCAGTGGTATGCTGGTAGTGGTGGGGGAGGGGGGCTGGCGTGAGGAATGAGATTAGCAGCTATGTCCAACCTTGAGCCACAGAAGGTAGTTTGAGTTAATCATTTAATTTCCGTATCTGGGATAGAAGATGATGAGAGGAAAATAGCATTAAGAAAGCATTTAGGGGGGGCGCCTGGGTGGCTCAGTGGGTTAAGGCCTCTGCCTTCGGCTCGGGTCATGATCCCAGGGTCCTGGGATCGAGCCCTGCATTGGGCTCTCTGCTCAGTGGGGAGCCTGCTTCCACTTCTCTCTCTCTGCCTGCCTCTCTGCCTACTTGTGATCTCTGTCTGTCAGATAAATAAATAACATCTTAAAAAAAAAAAAGAGAAAGCATTTAGGTAGGGGCCCCTGGGTGCCTCTGTCATTTAAGCGTCCAACTCTTGGTTTCAGCTTAGGTCATGATCTCAGAGTCATGAGATCGAGCCCCATGTTGGGCTCTGTGCTCAGCACACAGTCTGCTTGAAATTCTCTTTGTCCCTCTTCTTCTGCCCCTCCTCTTGCTTGTGCTCTATAAATAAACAAACAAATAAGTAAAATATTAAGAAAGTGAAAGTATTTAGGTAGACATCTGGTAGGACTTCCTGACTATGAAGGTTCCAAGAGAGACTGCGTAGTTGTTAAATTAGCCACGACCCTTCGTTTCTTCAGTTGTTCAGCTGCGTTAAGAGGACCTGTCTTGAAGACATGTGTGATGATGGGATTTTAAGAGAGAATGTATATGATGGTAGCTAGCACAGTGGCTGGTACATAACACACGCTGACTATCTGCTGCTTGAATCTGAACCTGGCCGTAGAGAGGAGACAATGTCTTCTCAAAGGGACTGACCTCTGAGCAGGAAAATACAAACTCTTCACAATATTTTGGCCAAGAGGTTGTTGCCTTTCAGTGATTCCCCTCGTGGACCCATCTTGCAAATGGCTCTTCTGATATTGACTTTAAAAACAAAATGATTACCCAGAGCCCCTTTTGGAAACTTAAAAAATACAGCACAAAGAGATCCTGCCCTTCCTCAGGTTCCAGGATTTGCCCATGGCGAGATCCGGGAGGTCTTGTGGGCCATTGGCACTGAGTCCTGGATGTGAGCTCTGGTTTCTGAGCAGGAGGGAGAAAACATGAGCCCTGCATTTTGTCAATAAGCGTCTCAGCTCTGTATTGCTAAGTTTATTCTTTCCAATTCTCCAAGTGCCCATTCCTTTCTTACATCAGGAGGTGAGAGGGCAGAGATTTGCCATCCCCTCTAAGGACAACATAACAGAGAAGCAGCTGTCCCTGCAACCGCCAGCACATAAGGTAGATGTTGGTAAGAACTTCCAAGTAGAAGAGAAGGAACAGAAATGGGAAGGGATAGCCAGGGCCAGCCCTACATTCTTTTCCAGGCATCTCCAGGAACAGAAGAGGTTACCGACTACTGTGTCCTGAAGGCAGGTGCATTATAAGATCACCTTAGAAGATTTCTTCCTGCTTCTGCCAGAGGCTGGCCTGGGAAATAGCTGGCATGCTTAAAAAGCTATGCAGAATGGTCAGGGTCAGAGGCGGTCCCTTAAAAGTCTACTTTCTGCTTCTGCTGCCATTTGCTAAAGCAAGACCCTGGGCTGGGAGGTTCATTTGACAAGAGGGGTCAGGAAAATGGCAGTGGCTGATCCCAGGTGGCCAGAAACCCTCCTGGTGAAGGTAAACAGAAGTGGAGATAGATCAAGGGGTGAGGGGTCACCTTATTAGGAGGCTGAGAGGCCGGCTGCCTTGGGGAGGGTCTGGAGGGATGGACGCACCTGTGATTGGCCTCAGTCCCAGAATGGGGAGGTGGGGCGAGGGGTAAAGGACGAGAGCAGCAGGTTGGAGGCAGGAGACCCCAGCTAGAGTGAAAAAGGGGCCTCTCTAGCCCAGACACTATTTCTGCTGGAAGTATGGATGCTGCTAGCTCCGGGCAGGTATGCCTTGTGCTGCAATTGTGCCAAATGGAGTTGAGTGGTTGGCTAAAAAAAAAAAAAAAAAACCACTTCCATGTACTCATTTGCATGTGGTTTGCATCTCATTTACATACTATCCGTTTAATGTCAGATGCACACATTTCCCAGCTCCAGCTTCTTCTCCTCTCCAAGCCCCCACCAAGCTCCTTCGTCTCCTTCCTTTCCCAACATCTCTGCCCCCATATTTTTTCTTCTCAGTTCGTGTTCTTCTTTCTCCGAAGTAGTAAAAAGAGCAGAAGCTTTGGGGTTGGGAAGGCCTGTACTCTAATCTGGCCTCTTCTAGTCACCTTTTTTTTTGGACTTCAGCAAATCTGTTATCTCTCTTGCTCTCATCTGCAAAATGGGAACACTGACACTGCCGTCACCGGGTTGTTGCCAAGGATAGACTGAGTCAGCGCACGAGCCTGTGGCCCTAGGACAGGAACTGGGTGAGATACACCCCTGTTGGTTCATGCTCTGCCTTGATGTCTTCCATGTCAGCTCAGCTCGGGACAATTTTGCATCTCTGGAAGCCCTGCTTGCTGTTCTCCTTGGAACTGACGGAGAAGCCAGTTGCTTCTTCAAATTCTCTTTCTCGGCCATGGGTCCCAGCTGAGTGTAGAGCCAGGACAAGGGGGGAAGAGACAGTGTGGGCACCAGTATTCCTTTCTGGAATCTTCCAGTGTGGTCTGATGGCAGGTTTTTTCTCATTCATCTTCCCCAGCATCCCAAGCCTGAGGGTGCCCTGGTTCCTCATCCACGGGGAAGGCTTGCTTCCTCTGTAGTTTCTTCCCTGACCTCATATTAGCCTGGTCCCCAAAGCCCGGGACCATATCCTCCAATCCTTGGCTCTCCCACTGTCCCTGATTAGGTCACCTGTCCTGGCCTTCAGAAGATGCCCTGGTCAGCTTCTGAGAACCCCTTGCCTCTTTGTCCAAACAACATCCCAGCTTCTCTCCAGGCATTAGCTTCGGAGTTCATACTTTGGGAGATGCACAGTGAGGAGAAAACTGTTAAATCTCCACCCTGGGCCCTGAGTGGTCACGTCTGGGAAGCCCTTGCTCCCACCTCCTCATCACTTTGGTCTCCTCTTTTTCCTGAAAGCAAGGGTGAGAGGTTGTATTATAAAACAGTAAGGGAAGCTAAGCTTGGGGGACATTCTCTCTGCGCCGAGCACTGTCCCCAGGACTCTGTGAATGATCTCATTCAATCCTCAGGACAAGCCTATGGGGTAGCTATCATGATTGCCCCCATTTTACAGATGATAGGAAGAAGTTAAACAGGAAGAAGCTAAAAAAGGTCTTAGACTACAGAGCATGGAGCCAAGATTCTAATGCGGCAACCAACTCTGAAGTCCATTCTCCTGGCTATTCATGATGGCGGGTCAACCTAGGGGAGGTTGGAGGATGGAAAGCAATTATCCCCGATGCTTTCCAAATTGCGGATAACCAAGAGCAGGGTCTTGTGGTACTAAGCAGGATTCGGTGAGGTATCAGGTAAAACTACCTGTTTCAAAGAATCAGCAGCTGCGTCCCACACAATCGTAGGGATGGGATTGCCTTATGCCAAATGAGGACTCTCTCTTGGGGTCTACAAAAACCATTTAGCTCCCAGCATGGAGGTGGCTACTGAGTGACAAGATGGGCTAGGGAGAGGAGTAAGGACTGCTGAAAGGTGGCCAGGGAGTCAGTCAATCCATCAGTGGGCTGTTGGATAGTTGTTGAGTGTTCTGTAAAAGGTGCTTTAGGAAGAACATGCTGAGTGTCTTCTGTACAAAGCCCTGGTTTGGGCACTGAGTGAGAATGGGTTGGCTCACCTGCTGGGGCCTCCCCCGGTTCAGAAGACCAGAAAGGCTCGTTGTTTGGGCAGACAGGGTGGACCCCACAGCTTCTACTTTGTCCTCTTGTTCCCCCGATCACGTGGTCCAGATCTCTGTCCTTGTCTGCTCAGGTCCAAGTGCACCTGCCCCTGTGGGGGGTCAGCCCCACAGGCTCTGAACTCGCTCCAGGCTTGCTCCCAGAGCTCCTCCCCAACGGGTCTGCTCAGAGCCGTGTCCTTGATCAACTTCTTCACCCAAATTCCCTCTGAGGGTTCCTCTGAACCCTGTCTAGTCGGTTCTGAGGACGGTTGAGTGTCTGTTCTTTCCGAACCTCTCATCCGATCATAAGTTTACAGGGGTGTCACACATTCACTTAGCCATCGGTTCACATCCTCTACAAACAGTTATTAATAGTCTCCCATGTGACAAGCCCTGTTCTGGGGCCCAGGGATATGAGGATCAAAGAGTTGTGTGCACGCCTGCTCCCAAAGGCCTACTGGCGGTGGGGGAGACAGAAAACTCTGGAACCGCTTGTAGCATATTCCCAGATCCATCCTGGCTTAGGGTGACGAGCTAGAAAGTCTGTCCCTTGGTCAAGGTCCTTCACCTCTCCTATATTTTTAGTATGGCTGCATTTGCCATCCATCATATCAATTAATTAATTAATTGCTTTTTATTTTATATTCTGGGAGTTTGGGTGTTTTGAAGGCAAAATGCAAATGTATGCAAATCAGCATACAAATTTATGCAAAGACAACATGGAAATGTGTCCCCAGATTTCCTGGGAAAAAAATCTGGAGGCCTCAGCCAGTCCCTCAGCAGTCTGCCTGTCCCCAGGCCTGTCCTATCTTCCCTCTTGTTTGGGTTCTTAATCTGTGCTGGGCTCCCCGCCTGGCCACTCTGAGGTCAGTAATTCAGGTGGGCGAGCGGCGGCCTGGCCATCCATTATCCTGAAACCTCTCAGCTTCCCGAGCCACCAGAAAACTCGCTCACTCCCTGTAATCGGCTTTCATTTGAAACAATCAGGAGATTTCCTACCACTTTCCCCTGTGACCAGATCTCATAAAACACCCAGATGCTGAGTTTCAGGTTTGGAGCTTGGCTTGACTAAGGGACTTTAATGGAAGAGGCTGGCAATGTCTGCTTGTTGTTATTGAAAAATAAATCCAAACCATTTTGTTGACCAACTTCCGTGCACACAGCCTCAGCTTCCCGGAGAGCTGGGAGCCGACGTTGGGGCCGGCGGAGGCGAGGGCTGGAAGGGCTGCGGAGACACAGCGGCCGTGCGAGGTGAGCCGGCCCAGCAGGTGTCACAGTGATAAACAGCCTGTCTCGGGCCTGGACAGGAAGTCTCGTGGATGCAGCGTGCTGGGAGGAGGGGCTGTGAGGACAGAGGCTGACCAGGACGGTATGAGAGGGGGATCAGCCTTGTCAACGTGTGGAGTGTCATCAGGCAGTCTGGTTTGGCAGCCGGAGAGCAACGGGATCCTGACGAAGCAGGCTTGGGGCAGCCGGGCTTGGAAAGGGCAGTGGGAAGGAGCTGGCCGGCAGGATGGGCCAGCGGCTTCCTGATCACCTCCCCAGCCCTCGCCGGGAGAGCATAGACACGGCCCTGTGGCCGGGTTTGTGCTCAGGCACACACCAGCTCACACGCCATGCACTTCCCAAGCGTGTCCGGACCCTCGTGGAGATGTGTAAGCCGAAGACCACCTCTCGGGTCCGATTTAGACTGAATGCGAAGAGCTTCCGGAGGGCAGGCGTGGTGAGATTCTGGAACAGAAGCCTGAGAGGGGCTGGGAAAACTCTTCCTTGGGGGAACCTTTGAAATAAAACCGAAACCCATTTGCTGGGTGGGAGAGGAGCACAGCTCTGTCTGGAGGCGGGGGATGGACGAGAAGACTTCTCTGAGTCCAAGCAGACTGGGGATAGATCTACCTGAGTGGATATCCGCGGCCATGCCAACGGAAACACTCAGTGTCTCACTCTTTCCCTCCCTCCTTCCGAAGAGAGTCTCCCAGACCAGTGGGTCCAGCCCACTCCAGTATGAACTGGAGCTCTGTTTCATTCGGCCACTCGTGCCCTTTCCCTTCTCCGCATGGATGCAGAGCCTCTCCCATGTCTGGGGCAGCTCCCCTCCAGGCAGCCTCGTTGCCATTCCGGCCAAAGCCTAGAGCTCAGCCTCTGGAGGGGCACAGGGCAGCATTCTGGCAAGCAAGCATGTCAGAGCAGCTCTGGCGTTTCCCTAGAACAATTCAAATTGCTTTTTTTACACCTCACTGCACTATGCCAACCCTGATTCACATTATTTGTGCACTCGCTAAGTGTACATTATCTGATCCGTCACCCTGTAAAACGCTGCAGGAGGGATCCGTGGCTCCTGTCTGCCACTGACTGTGGGTCAGGCACAGAAGTCTCTGTACAAATATTTTTGCAAAACGGGAAGGAAGGAATAAACCCGACGCCATCAGCCACAAGAGCCCCCCCCACCCATGGCTGTGAGCTGGGAGAGAATGTCCACACTGCCAGCCCCAGTTACTCTAACTCTCCTGCCAAAGACAGCTCCACCAGAAAGCTCCAGCACCCTTTCTTCCCGTGGCCTCCTTTCGGTGTCATGTTATTTAACAGGAAGAGACAAGCAGGAGGGGAAGTAAGTCTTTGAACCCAGCTATGCAGATTTCCTGTGACTGGAGCTAACAGTCTGGAGAGAGCTGAAGGCAAGAGGTAGATTCGTGTGTGTGTGTGTGGTATGTGTGTAGGTGAGGTTGTACATGAGGAAGAGCAGGAGGGACAGTATTCTCTGTCCTGGAACTAGGGGAGCCTCTCTGGGGGTCAGTCAGGCTCCCTGGTCGGCTCAGCCCGAATACTTTGAAAATTTATCAAACACCCTGGAATCCTTGCATTTGAGGTCACCTGGTAGCTTAGCTAACTGGCTCTCAGGTTCCCTATCAATCCCTTGAGATAGCTTATTTCTAGAACACCCACCTCTCATTGGAAAATGAACGGGCTCCTACTTTTGACCAGATCATTTTGCCCTTCTGTCTCCTCTCATCCGGGTAAATGGGACACTTTTTTGTTCTTGGAGATCCCGCTCTATCCCCGATGGTCACCGGAACTTAGACAAGCCATCCCATGGAGGACCAGGGTCTTCTCTCTCAAAGGGAACAGTTAGGATGGTCTTTCTATAGCTTGGACAGGAGCCCCTGTGCAAATGTGAAAGTGGACCCCTCTCCTTCCCTGTGGGGAGAACTTCAGGTTCACCCTCCATTCAAGACAAAGGACTTTCTTTGCGAGGGTCCTGGTTTCCCACACCCTCTGAGCTCGGAGCTTAACTCACCACATGTGTGTGGGGGGCCACGCCCGGTGTATAAGCCCGTCCCAGGGCGTATGGGATGGAGGAAGCAGAGCAAGAGAAAGCCCCGGTCCCTGTCTGGGGTTGCTTGTGATCTGGTCGGATTGACAAATAGCTACCTCTCCCAGCTGTTCCTGATTTGGCTCCAGCCCCAGGGCTCCTGGAGGGCCTTGTGCAACATTGAAGCCCAGGGGTCGCCCAGCCGAGAACCACATTTCCTTTCTCTTGGCAGGAGCCAGCAGCTTCCACAAGGGAGCTCGCATCTCCGCGAAAACAAGAAATCTGATGCCTCACTGACAACTCATTTTCTCCACCTTCGTTCTGGGGAAAGGCAACTTGGTGTTGCAGCTGCCATATTGTAGCCGCAACCCCTGATGCACCATCAATTAAAAACGGCGATCATTATGCATGGGAAAAAAGCCACAGATAATAGGCTTCCATTAGATGAAGTAGTTATATGAAGAAAAAAAATAAAACCTATACTTCGGCTAATTAAACCCACTCACCATCTGATTAAGATGTGTTGTGAGACCATGGAAAAGTACCAGCCACTAGCTGTAGGTAATCTGGCACAGATGGGAATTAATAGTATATTCCCTGGCATCGAGATAATGGATCTGCAAAGAGGTTAATCAGAATCATTAATAAGCACGGACAGGATGGACGGTACCGAGCAGCTGGTGCCTAACGTTGGGGTCAGGGCGGGCCACACTCCTAAGAAAAAATGGTTTCTCAGTTCCTCTGGCTCCGCCTCCTGAGATCAGCAGCTGAGGACCCAGGGACGAGCTGACCCTGTGACATGTCATCAGACTGGAGCCAGTTCTACGGTTCTGAACCTGTGTCTGGGCTTGTGGGAACGGAAGAGGAGTTGTGATCCTTCCAAGAGCCTGGAGTCAGGGCTCAGCTGCCCAGCCTCGCAGGGGTCTCTGTGCCAGACCGTGGTGCCCCAGTGAGGAACCCGAGGGGTGGGGGTGCCTTGTGGAAAGGGAAGGCCCCGGGCCACTCTTCTGGGGGGCAGGGCTTAGGTCAGCCTGGGGAGTCAGGATCTGGGGAGCAGGCCCGGAGAGCAGGCCCCTTGCTGGCCAAAGGCACCAAAAGATGGCCTGACAGACATAGCCCCGGCCTGCTGTTTTGGGGGCTGAGAATCCAGGGTGAACCCCAGAAATCCAGCCCTGGAGAAGCAGGTGTGGGGAGGAAGAGGAGCGTGGTGTGTGCTGCGTGGGGGCTGCCGTCGGGAGCGGAGGGGCAGGAGCTGGCTGGAGAGGCCCGTCTCAGACAGAGTGTGTCCAATGGCCATTTAGCAGTTACTCCGGAGCCGTCCCTGGCCTTTGGAGCAGCTGTGAGGAGAGCGCCAGGGCCTTGCCTTCTAATTACCACTAATTGAGTAAATGCTGAGATGATCTCTCTCTCCCTTCCCCTTCCCTCTCTCCCCCCGACAAAGGCAGGGAGAGATACAGAGAGGTCAGAAAGAGAATTTTCCAAATGGAGACAGGCCACAATGACACAGTGGGAATTACAGGGCTGCCACTGCCTCAGGGGAGGGAGTGTGGCCAACTTCTGGGGGGCCCTGAGAGAGGAGGGGGAAGACCTGGGGGAAGGCGTAGGGGCTGAGGTCCCGCTCCCAGCCTGGCTTCCTCTCTCCTCCCCTGTGGCAGCAGCTGCTGGTGTCTTGGTGTCTTGGTGTCTTGGTGTCTTGGTGTCTTGGGTAGGCGGGAAGTGATGTAATCTGTCTTAGGTAAGGGTCTTGCTCCTTTAAGAATCTTCCCCTCCAAAGTGGAAATTCCTGGGTCTCCATTTACAGGGTTGGTTCTTCTGTCCATCTGGAGGAGAGGGTAGGGGCCAAGCCTGCTCAGGCTTTGTGCGGGGTCAAAAGCACTGTGATCACTAATGGAGAGCCTCAGGGCAAAACAATAGACACTTTTCCCTTCCCTCAGGCTGTTGGGCGGGAGCAGAGCCTGCCTGTGCCTGGAGCAGGCCTAGAAGCTCTGCATTTTAAGTTTGAGGTAAGAAGTTAGTTTCAGAAAAGGTGTTACGTTCGTCTTCATTTTTATCTTTAAGACAGAGCACTTCTTTATCTTCTTCATAGCTTTTGTAAAGGTGGGGGGGGCGAAAGGGGGATTTTATGCCCATTTTACAGAACGAAAGACTGAGGTCATGAGTGAAAGGGCTGGGTACCCGTTCATTTCTACACCAGAGTCAAGACAAGAACGCAAAGTGTTCTGAAGTTCAAGGGCAATCCACTAATAATCCAGAATGTTCAGAAAAATGTTGCTTTCATTTTAAGTTATGCAAGGAAATTATGCTTGCTTTAAAAAAAATTATTCAAATAGTACAGAAGGGTTTAAAGGAAAAAGTAAAAGTCCCCAAGCCCACTCTTTCATCTCCTAGGTCCCACCAGTTATTTTTTGAGCAATTTCCCATGCAAGATAAACAAGCATGTTTATCTACATATTTTCCTCTCTTGCACAAATTAAAAAGAATACTTTAACAGTGTCATACGACTTTATTTTTCCATCTGTCTCTTCTAATTTATTACTTTACAGTTTTCAAAGCACCTTCGTTGTCATATGAATCCGTCAGAGCAAGTGGGACAGGAGTTCTTGTCCCGGGTTTTGAGACAAGACAAGAGCTTCAGAGATGAAGTGATCTGCCTGCTGTTGGACGGCTATTTATTGTTGAGGGCAGAGTGCAACCTGGCTCTTCTGGACTCGCATCCAGTGCTCTTGCTACAAGAACGGCAGCAGCAAAAACCCATATGGGACTTCAAAAGCAGGAGCACAAACACTCATGGAGCCCTTACTGGGTGCCAGCGACTTCTCTGCATGCCCTATGTCTATTACCTTGTTGAATCCCCACAACTCTACAAGATGAGCTGTAGGACTACTATCCTCAGTGCGTAGATGAGGAAACCAAGTCACAGAGAGCTTAGTAACTTTCCCAGGATCCCGCCTCCAGGAACTAGGGGTGCTGGGGTTCAGAGCCCAGAGTGTACTTCCAGTGTCTGTGTTGTTCACTTCTATATCACCCTGTCGCTTACCCTGTGCCAGGCACTGCTAGATGCTCTTTACATATGGAAGCTCCTGTAACCCTCAGGACAATGTTGTATCAATTATTGATAACAACCTCAGACCATTGGGCGTCTCCCCCAAAGTTCTAAGCTCAGAAATAAGGCATCTCCCAACAGCGCTGGGAAACTTGTCGGGCTCCGTGCCTACCTGGAAACGGAATCGCATCCATCCATAGCCCAAAGGAACATCCAATCTCGTCTTAGCTGGGGACTAATAATTATACCAACGGCCATTGCCTGAGCGCTTGTGTGTGAGAGGCTTTATTTCCTGGAGCGAAGGATTGTCATCCTCATATTCCAGATGAAAAAAAATTCTAAGGCTCAGAGAGGTTCGATAACTTTCCCAAGGGCACACAGTTAGTCAGTGGAAGAGCCGAGATTGAACCCAATGCTGAAGTCTGACTCTGTTTCTTCCCAGCCTATTTCTTGTTTTCTAGAGTGACTGGGGGCATCAGTATCTTCGTTCCTTGCTGTTCCAAGGCTTGGGGCAGCCCCAGCTACAGGCCTGGCGAGAGGTAGTCAGCTCATGGCTATAATTTCTTCTATGCCGAAGAGCAGTGGCTCCCACCATAGATCCAGTCTGCTCTGAACTCTCTTGGAAAAACATCCCCCCCGCCAAGCTGTTCACAGGGTAGGCTGCTTTGGTTGGACACATGGCCAGGGTCTGAGCACCTTGCTTGCCCTTTGAACCCTTACAGCATCTGGGATACATCTCTTGACACCCTGCCCTCTCTTACGAGTAGTTGTGTCCCAGGCATCTGCCCTATTGGACTGTGGGCCCTGCAGTTCATCCCAAAGCAGGCAGACAAGAGCGTGCGGATAATTGGTGGTCAGTTCAATGAGCCCTCCAGGTATCACACCGACCTGAACTTTCAAGGTCAGGCTTTTCTGGCAGGACCTCCGCATATGAAACTTTCTTTTCTTTCTTTTTTTTTTTTTTAAAGATTTATTTATTTATTTGACAGACAGAGATCACAAGCAGGCAGAGAGGCAGGCAGAGAGAGAGGAGGCAGCAGGCTCCCTGCTGAGCAGAGAGCCCGATGCGGGGCTCGATCCCAGGACCCTGAGATCATGACCTGCGCTGAAGGCAGAGGCTTTAACCCACTGAGCCACCCAGGCGCCCCTGAAACTTTCTTCATGAAGAGCCTGTCCTTGAGGTTCCGTGCATAAGTGTCCTATCTCCTCATGGCCTGTGCCAGAAAAGAGAGACTTCGTGCCAGCTCTCCCGTGGTGCTCCTGGATAGGAGGCTCACCTCATTCCCACTGTCTGGAGCCAGCCCTCAGGCCTCCGGGACGGCCAGAGGGTGGGGAGTGGCAGAGGCTTCATGTGAGGAAGCCCTGGTCAGGATTCACGAGTTCAGGCCAAGGAATCTGCTGCCATTTTGGTTTCCCAGCATTCTCAGGGGCCAAAGGGTTTGAGGCATGCGGAGCAAGGCGGCCCAGAAACGCAAAGCCTGCAAGTTGATGAGTAGGGGTGCTTTTGTGCAAGTCAAGGAACAAAACTGTGTATGTATGTGTATCCCTCAAACACTCCTCTGAGAGACAGAGGCCAGACGCAGCTTTTCACTGGTTATACTGGGAAAGGGGAGGGCGAGCATAATCCCACCTCGGGCTTGCTTAATACTAGGGGATGACCTGAGACGCCCATGTTCTGGCGTTGCGGGCGAGGGGAAGACCATTACACACCATAGGGGGCTTTTAGGGAACCCCTGAAGACCCCATTTGCTGTCCTCCCCTCCAGGGAGCCTTCTTGGTCATTCCGAGCCCTGCTGCCTGTAGCCCCTGGCAACCAGCATTCCCCTTTCTGTGTCTGAATTTGCCCACTCTGGGTACTTCCCACAGGAGGCATCACACGGGGTTTGTCCATATTTCCTGTGCATCACATCCTTAATATTCATCCGTGGTGTAACCCGTGCCAGAATTTCCATCCTTTTAAGGCTGAGGACTAGTCCATTGCGAGTGTCTATCATGTTCTGTTTTCCATTCATCCGCGGGTGGACGGACACACAGGTGAAGTTTTAAGCCCTGCGACAATGTAGTTTTCCTCCCCTTCCCCTTCATACTCATGTGTATATGTATTCAGTAAGCCCCTGCGGCATGTCTGCAGTGTACCAGGATCTTTGACAAGCCTGGTAGATTATGAGAGAGATCCAGCAGCATCCCTGCTCTCCCAACGCTCACAGATTTAGCAAGGAGTTAGTTCTTTAACAAGCGCACAGTGAAGGCTGAATAGAAGAGGAGGGGTTGGCTTCTCTGGTGGGAGAAAGAGGAGTATGTATCAGGAGAGGCTTCATGGAGGAGGGAATCTGAGCCCTGTCTTGCTGAGTGGGTCAGCAATTGGCAGGCAACAGGCTGGAAGGGCGCTCCAGGTAGGGGGGCAGCGCAGGAGTGAGGGAACAGCGTGGGGTGAATGGGTGGGAGAGTGTGGGGCTTCCGTGGGGCCCTCGCGAGGCTGCAGGTGGTACCAGGGAGTGGGGGGTGGGGTGGGGGGGCAGGGGCACAGAGACAGATGGGGCTGCAGGGGCAGGAGGGGCGAGATTAGTATGGGGGTCTTGTTCACCATACGAAGGGTTTTAGGGTGTTATAAAAGAACCAAGCCTGGAAAAGCCTCACTGGGAAGGTTCCAGGGAAGGAGCCCAAGTAGAGAGATGGTAGAGGTCCCAGTGGGGTTCAGTGGGGGCTGGTGTTGGGGTTCAATCACTAGGGAATACATTCTATCCTAATATTTGAAAAACCACAAGCTCAAAAACGTCCAGACACGTTGAGCCAAAGTAGCTAAGAACTCTAGCTTTTACCTAGGGAGGAAGCAAGAATACCATGGGATCTCAAACATTGCCAGACTGAACAGTTAGGAGCAAGCTGAGACTATCTGAAGCTCACCTACGAGAAGGGAAGAAGACCTGATTCAGATCCCAGTTTTCCCCGTCCCCCACTGTGTGACATGGGAAAAACTGCTTGATGTCTCTGAGCCTGTTTCCTCATCCGTAGAAAAGGCACAGCATCCACCTGGCTTTTTTTTTTTTTTTCATTAAAAATACAGGAATGGGGGCACCTGGGTGGCTCAGAGGGTTAAGCCTCTGCCTTCGGCTCAGGTCATGATCTCAGGGTCCTGGGTCCGAGCCCCACGTTGCACTCTCTGCTTGGCAGGGAGCCTGTTTCTCCCTCTCTCTCTGCCTGTCTCTCTGTCTATTTGTGATCTCTCTCTGTGTATCAAATAAATAAATAAATAAAAACCTTTAAAAAAATACAGGAATGACCCAAATCAATAATAGGTGCAGGTGATTACACGGGTACTGTCATCACTTGGAGCCCCCCGGTCTAATGGTCACAAGAGCTCTGCACTGCAGGTGATGGGCAGGGGGAGGCTTGCAGAGCAGAAGAGGGAGGATCTGAAGGAGAATGAAGGGGGGCTCCAGGGGCATGGACATGGGTGAGAGATCCCTGACACATGGGAGCTGGCAGCAGAAAGGTACATGGAGTTTGCTCGGGGACACCCTGCTGATGGAACCGGGCTCAGACCTCACGGCAGGAGGCTGCCTGGGACCCGTCTCTGCACGTGGAAGTCTCACAGGGCCCTGAGAGTCAGGGCCATGCCACGCAATCCCAGGAACAGAGAATGAGATTCAAATTCAGGAAGGGAAGCTGGCATCGGAGTCCTGGCTCTGCCACCAAATGGTCTGCACAACCTCTCCATCTCAGGTTCCTCCTCTGCAAATCCCTGGTGGGCGTGGGTGTCCAAGTGCTCTTTCAACTAGAGAGAGTTGAAGAAATGGCTGCTTCAGGGACTGCCTGCCTGTCCCCGTCCAGGCAGCGAGTGTGGGGTGGACTCACAAAACACTTGCAGCTGTTGCCACCGGCTCTGGGTCTGTGGGGCCCACCCATCTGCCCAAGACGCTTTGCTGTGCACCAGCCTTGGCCGCCCAGCTCGCCTGTAAAAGCTAAGAAGACGTTATAAAACCGCCGTAAGGTTTTATGAGCCCTCTTTCCTTCCCAGGGACCGATCTTGGTGCTGTGAATCACACCGGAGTCTGTACCCGGGGCTCCGAGCTTGGGCCGGTGGCGGGAAGGAGTGCAGATGGGATGGGGACAAGGGGCTTCGTGGGGGGATTCAGGCCAGCAGGAGTGTGCCGCCTTAAACGGGCTTCAGCTCTCGTGACCTTGCCTGACTCTCCCGCCACCTTAATTGGGCCATTCAGTCTAGCCCAAGGGAGAGGAAGGAAAAAGAAAAAGAGGGAGGGGGGAGAAACATAGCAGCACGACACAAAAATTTAGAGTCAAACACGCCTTGGTACGCATCTCACCTCCCGCATTTTCTGGTGGGTGACTAGGCAGGTCACTTAATCTCTCTGAGCCTTAATTTTATCGTCTGTCCAATGGTCCAATGGGAATAATGATAGTACCAGGCTTCTCGGGTTGTTCAAACAAGATAAATGGGGCAGAGTGATCAATATATGTCAAATATGATTATTTTTCGCACAGTGTTTAGCAAGTAGTAAGTGTCCAATAAATCTTTTCTCAACGGATAAGTGAAAGAACGGATTAACGGATTAACCCAGGAACAAAAGAAAACAGCGGAGGAAGAGGAACGAGAGAGAGGAAGGAAGGTCTAGTCTACACGCCACCTTCTTGAGTCCTTTACCTGCGGCAGCTCCTGTCTTCCCCACCCCCAGATGCAGGGGCTGAGATGCGCTCGCCCTCAAGGTCACTCTCAACGCTCCTGTTTGAAGACTCTTGATTTTTGTTACTCAAGACCTTCCTTGGCCCATTATTTAATTGAGCGTCTACCATGGGCTAAGTAGTGTTCTAGTGACTGTGAACAGAACACGGGAATCCCTTGCCCTTTGGACACTCGCTGTCTACTGGTGGCAGAGGTGAAACTCACACAAAACGTGATGAATAACCAAGTTATAAAATAAGCCAAGTGTCATTAAGCGCTACGGGGAACCGGCAAGCAGGGTGAGGGGATGGTGACAGCTGGAGAGGGTATTATAGTGCCAAGTGGGGAGGTCAGGGGCGGTTTCCATTGACATGACCCCTTGGGGGCAAAGGCGTAAAGGAGGTAATGAGTAAGTTGTGCTGATGTCTGGGAAATCCAGATAGAAGGAAAGCCAGCGCAAAGGCCCTGGGGCAGGAGATTGGTTGGCATGGCAAAAGAACAGCAAGGAGTACCAACCCCATCCTCTGAAAAATGTGACCGGGAGACGACTCTAGCAGCGGTCCACCACCCCTCTTCCCAAACCTGTGTCTCCCGTTCCTCCTGTCCCCAGTCTCCCTCTATCCTGTCCTGGCCAAGGCTCTCCTGCCTGAGAATACAGGGTATTGAGGAAATTTCTTTTTAAATTGAATAATGTAAACATTATCCATTTCTGGGTGGGGCAGCAACAAACCAGCAAACCTCTGATTAGGAAAGAAGGAAGGATAGAGGAGCATCTGCTGATGGCATGTCTTAACCTGGAAGAAAGAGGCGGGTGGGGAGGGTGGCCAGGGCTGGGCCTGGGCGAAAGCAAGGAAGATGGACTGAGTGACAGAGAGAGCTCCTACTTCATTCTGCCTCGTAGGGGGAAGAGCCCTGGACTGGGAGTTAGGACATCAGGGTCCAGCTGTGACAGCCCTGAACCTGGTGGATGCGGTTCCCTCGCAGTCTCCCATTCCTCCCCATTACGATTTGAGGCTCTTGAACATGGAGACGTTGAATGTTCTCCAAGATCAGCAGCTGTATGGCTCTCTCGCACGAGACCATAAACTGTTATCAAGTCTGATTCCCCTTCGCCCCTCGGCCTTGGCGTCACAGGGACACACTTGATGAACACACGGAGGGTTTGGTCTCAGGGCAAAGGGGCTTCCTCACAGCTGGGCCCTTGGTCAGGCCCGCCTTTATCAGGACACAGCCTACGCTTGAGCCCTGGGCCTGCTCTGGTCTCGCAGGGCTGCTTGACTGCAGACGGACCCCTCAGCCCTAGGGACCCTCTATCAAAAGGCAATTGATGGGAAAACTCAGTTTGTTTACTTTTCATTAACTTTTCCTAAGTGGGCTGTGTGTGTGTGGCGGGGGAGGCTGCTGGGAGCAGGGCTGTGTGCAGGGGGGAGGCTGCTGGGAGCAGGGTGCATGGGTGGATGGGGTGGGGTCAGCCTCTTCTTCAGAGAGGCTATCTTTGTCTCTTCTGTTCCTCACTCATTCCTCAGGTCAAAGCCGAGCTCCCACGAACACCTCCCAGCCCCCCCGGTCCTTGGGGCCTCCAGCCTTGCTCTGGTCTCCTTTGGAGGCCACCTGCCCTAACAGAGGGCCCCCATGCATCCCATGCTCCCCCACGCGCCTCCAGAGTGAGGCCCCGATGCTTGCTTGCAAGGCCCAGTAATTGCCCTGGGATTGATCTGCAGATGGAAATTCTGAAGCAGCCATCCATACTCGGTGGGGGAGCGAGTGGTGAGGACCCGGTGATTGTGGAGGCATGGCCTTGACTGCCAAGGCGTCTCTGGGAACTTGCGGTGGTCCTCAACTCTGCACGGCACTGCCAAGTCTCTTGGGGATGGAGCCTCTGAACCTCCATGTTCCCCAGCTCCTGGCAGCAGAGGATGGGGAGTGAGAGGAAGGGTGTTGCTTCTTATCCTGATGGGTTGATAAGGTGGAGGTGGGGCAGGGAGAACAGGAAGTGGACTCGCCATCCAGGACCCACCAGGGGCTTTTCCCATCAAGGAGCTCAGGCGTTTGTCGGTGACCCGAAAGTGATGTTTCAGGTGGGTGTGCCAAGTGAAGTCCCCTCCTGTGGGAAAACAGCTCCAGGGGACTGGGCCACGTCCAAGTGGAGAGAGAGTACCTGAGCCGTTGACCTAAAAACGTAGTGAGTGTATGGAATCACTATGCTGTGCACTTGGAACTAATGTAATACTGTGTCAACTCTACTTCAACTAAAAAAAAAAAAAGAAAAAAAAAAGATTACAAACACGCTCCACTCACATTGTTGGGTATCACAATGCCCTGTGCATCTGTTTTCTTTCCCTGATTCATACCTTCCAAATCTGGCACCAAAACAACAACAACAACAACAACAACAAAGAAAGAAAAAAAAAAGAAAAAAAGAAAGAAAAAGAAGAAGAACGCAAAGAGGAAATGAAACCTAGCTTCAACACCTTATTTGCATGTCCTCAGTCTCATGCAGAGAAATCCCTCTAGCCCTGGTGGGTGTCCCCAAGACTCCGAGATGAGATACAGTGTGAAGACACTGGCTTGGGGCTTTAGGTGTTCCAGTGACAGCTTGTGGGGGCCCCTGGGGGGTTCTCCGCATTGCCTGAGTCTTGGTTAGCTCATTGTAAACGGGGATTCCCAGGAACAGGATAGGTGAGAGAATCATGTGAGAAAGCAGATGGGAAAATGCTTTATAAACCACAAAGTACTCATGAAAGTTAGCTGTCGCTGCTGTGTTCGCTTTTAGCAGCTACCAACGAGAAGCATTTCAAATCAAGATTTATAACGCAAATAAGGATCTCCTACCTGGGTCACAGAAACCCACCATAATTTATGTCCCAAAAAGGCAATGAGGGCTTCTGGGGTTTGGATAGTCAGCTCCTTACTCCCCTGACAGCATCCACCCACACTCATCCCTCCACACCTACCAGCTCCTAAGACCTTGGACCAGGGACGGGATCTCTCTGGGTCTCTTTCTTTAGCCTTGATAGCTCTGCCTTTATTCACTGGAAGGTGCACTCTTGTTATCTTCTGTGATCTCTCCCCATCCCTGCATTTCTTCCCCTTCCTGCCCTAAACTTTTCTCCTCCTCCCTGGGGAGGCACTTTTGCCTTCCTGAATCTTCTCTCTGCTACCCCCATCCACACACCCCCTTTTCTCTTTGGAAAGGTTTTGGCAAGAGAGATCTGCATCCTTCCCCAAGAGATGGCCATGAGAATTCTTCAAGTGGCTGGAAAGAGAAAAGGATCTCATGCATTTTTGGTACCAGAGATAATCAGATAATTGTGCAATTCGTGGTAATTTCGTCGCTCCTGTAATTTCCTTTTAACGAGAGCCCCCTTTAAAAAAAATAAGAGGGATTTCTTCCCTTTTTTCTCCCTTGTGTTGTTTTGTCGGGAGTGTCTGTCATCAGGAATTTGGTCCGACACCCACGAGCTCCTCGAGAAAACCAGGGAGAGGGGAAAGATGCGGGAGGCAGACCACCTGGGGGAGAGAATCTGCGGTGCGTGAGGGCAGCTCTCCTGGGCTCCCCTCGGGGCACAGGCTGGGGGAGGGGACCTAGCGGGAGGAGGCTATTCTGGTCCTCAGACCATCTCTTGTCCCTACAGAGACTCCCCATGCCTGCCCCCCCACCCCCCGCCCACACACACGAAGACCCTGGGCGGCTGGGAAGGGACACTCGGGGGAGGCTCCAGAGGCCGGGAGGTTGCGGCTGAGCCCCCGTGGGATTCGGTGAGCGAGAGGAGTGCAGCGGGCCGCGCTCCAGGGCCCACCGACCCCTCGCCCCCCAGTCCCCTCCCGCCTCGTGGGTTGGGCCACAGGAGAGGCAGACACCACTAAGGTCTTGTGGCAGGTAATTACCGAGCGAATTCCCGGCGATTTTCCAGTTTCTGTCCTCCCCCCGCCCTACCCCTGGCAGTGCCTGCTGCGTGTTCCCTGATTCGGGCCCGGCTGCACAATCAGCGCCACGTAACCCGCGGGGCCCGGGGGTTTTTGCTCCGGAGCCGGGACCCTGCAAGGTAAGCACTGGCCGCCTGTCTCCCCGGCCCTGGGGACGCACCTCGAGCCGGGCGCCCGACGCCCCAGGCCGGACGCTGGGCGGTCTGAAGCGGGGGCTGCGCCGGGCCAGGTGGGGCGAGCCTGGGCTCCGCGGAGCCGAGACGGCCCCTTTGCGCTCCTGGGGCCCGGGGGTGGAAGAAGCTGGCGGGGACAGGAGCGTCTTGTGGCCGGAGAGGGGCCACCTCCCCACGCCCCGAGGCAGAGGCCTTGGCGGGACATGGGACCCTCCTGTCCCTTCCCTCCGGTGGAGAGGCGCCTCATTGATGAGCCTTGTCATCATCCTTCAAGTGTAATTTTTTTAAATTGCAAAAATCTTACAGAGCTATTAACCTCAAAAGAGTTTAACATATGGCAGACCGAGTCTCCCTCTTACCCTAATTATAAGGCTTGCAGTAATGGGGCTGTCTTTTAAGTTACAGCTGCTGCGCTTTGGCTTTCGCTAACATTACATCCTATTAAAGAGCTACATTAAATGCATGCAAATTGCCGGAGCGACCGCGATCTCCCGACCAATGAGGGGGACGGATTGCAGCCCAGGCGGCGGTACCGGGGGTCAGACTCACCCTGCTGCGAGCGCCATATGATCTATCAATCAAACTCCTCTCATTAATTAACTAATTCATTAAATATCTTTATATATGAAGGCCCGGCCAGGCGGAACATTGTGTTGACAGGGACGTCCCATCAGCACTTAGCCCTGCGTGCTCCCCTCCCCTCCCGCACAGATCACCAGATGACTAAGAGAGGTCAACTTCCCAGTGTCTGCAGGGAGCACAAACGATCGCTGTGTGGGTGCCCACCCCCTGGGGCACCCTCCTTAGGCCTCCTTGTGTATGATTCCCCTCTGTCTGGCCTCCTTCGTGGGCACCCGTCCTGCACTCACCGTGCTGTGGTTGTAAGGAGCTGTCTATGGGGCTGGTGCCTCCTCTTCTCTGGCCCCCTAGACGGCGCGGACTGGATCACATCTTGCTCACCTTGTACCCCCAGTGCCTAGCACAGAGCCTGACACGTGGTAGATAATCCCAGTGTTTATGGACTGAAGGAATGACATGCTGTCCCGAGGGCCCTCCTCTCACCAGCACCCCCAACACTTAGCAGGCCCCCCTTCGCAATGTTCTTCTGGCAGACTGGTCACTCCAGTGAGGAGAGGACAGCCATGTGAACGGGTGGCATCTGTAGAGAGGGATGGGGAAGGAGGGATGGTTTCATGGCAGTCCTACAGGAGGAGCAGGGAAATGGGGAGAAAGGAACTTTGGAAATTCAGAGCTGGTAAGCCATGTAGCTACAATTTGCAGACTCAAGCAAACTCTTACGGGAAGAAGGAAACTATGCCTTCTGTGAACAGCAGAGATGGCTTTGAATGGATGGTGGGCTTCCTTAGTTCTTTACGCACATGCACACTTACCTGTGTGTGTGTGCGTATATTTGCTGTGTATACATACATATATATGCACATGCATTTTTGTGGAACAACTGTTACAGAATCATTCAGATGGTTATTTTAACTTTCAGGCTGTAGGAGAAGAAACAGACTCAGAAAGCATAAGTCAAGTCCAAGGTCAAGTAGCAGAGCTGGAATTCAGACTTGGGCTTGCAGGATCCAGGACCAGTGCCCACTGCTATGTCATCAGCATGTAAAATAATGACGCGGGAGAGATCAGTGGTTGTGCTGCTCTCCTTGGTGGCCTGCTGTTCCCCTCTGTCACCACAGTTGTCTTTCTCTCCCGGCTTTGCAGCAGTCTCTGCCTTCTCTGCTGGGCTGGTAGGTTTTTGCTGTATGTTTGGGGAGGTGAATGTCACAGCACACCCCGTGATCTAGGCTGCTGGCTCTTGACGGACTCGGAGTGATTTTCCACATAGGGCACCCCGGGTGGACAGAGCCAGCTGTCTCAGAGCAGTGTGTCTGCAGAGATGTGTGCCCTGAGCAGCTGGGTACAAGGAACAGGGAGGGGAGGGGCAACCCCAAGCCGGCTCCTTGGAGAACACTCCCCGCGCAGGCTCTGGCTCCTGTCAGGAAGGGCCGTGGCAGGTGAGGGCCTCGGGGTCAAGATCGAGAGGGTGTCTGCTGGTGTGAGCCTCAGCTCTTGCTATTCAGTTCGTGCAAGTTCCCAATCCGCCCAAATGAAATGAGGTGCGCCAGCAAACTTCCAAACCCCAGAAATTCCAGGGGGAAAACACATACCCAGATCCTTTTATGCTCCTGTCTCCCCGCCTCCCTCCCTCTCCCTCTCTTGCCCTCCTGAGACATGGGGCTAATGGGCTTTAGCTGTTAGCACCTGTGATGTTGGGCACCAACCTCGCCATGGGCCTCTATAGCTTCCTCTGGCCCCCTCGGATCCCAAGAACAGTTTTGGAATGGAGCATGCTGTGCTAATGGGGGTTAATGGCAACCTTGGTATCAATTTTCCCTCCCAGAAGAAAATTCTCCTGGCTTAGGCTGTGCAAACCATAATCGTGAAAACGGCTCTAGATTTGAAAAATTGGCACGTTGTCGTCCAACAAGGCAATTTTTCAATTGTTCCATGCAGCTGTGTGCCTCTGGAGGCCATGCTGTCTGTGTCCTGAAGCTGTAGGACGGAGAACACTTTCCAGCCAAAAACAGCTTGGAGGTGGCCTTTTCTTCTCCCTCCTCAGCCTGAATTTATGGGTTTTTGTTTTGTTTTGTTTTGGTTTGGTTCCCTTGCCCAAAATCTTTGTAGCTTTGTCCTCCATATCAGCAGGTGCCGGAGCTATTAGACAAAGAAAGTGTTGTGACTCTCTGTAGAACCACGCTCCTGAGACCAAAGGGCCTGGGGAAGAGGGTTGGGGGTTTTTTCTTATTCGTTTGCTTGTTTTTGTATTTGTTTTTTAACACTTAATGTATTATTAGCCCCAGGGGTACAGGTCTGTGAATCATCAGGCTTACACAGTTCACAGCACTCACCATAGCACATGCCCTCCCCAGTGTCCATCACCCAGCCATCCCGTCCCTCCCACCCCTCTCCCCTCCAGCAACCCTCAGTTTGTTTCCTGAGATTGAGAGTCTCTCACGGTTTGTCTCCCTCTCTGGTTTCATCTTGTTTCATTTTTCTCTCCCTTCCCCTATGATCCTCTGTCTTGTTTCTCAAATTCTTCTTATCAATGAGATCATATGATAATTGCCTTTCTCTGATAGACTTATTTCAGTTAGCATACTACCCTCTAGTCCCAGCCACATCATTGCAAATGGCAAAATTTTGGTTTTTTGATGGCTGCGTAGTATTCCATTGTACATATATACAACATCTTTTTTATCCATTCATCTGTCAATGGACATCTCAGCCCTTTCCATACTTTGGCTATTGTGGACATTGCTGCTATAAACATTGGGGTGCATGTGCCCCTTCAGATCACTACATCTGTATCTTTAGGGTAAATACCCAGTAGTGGGATTGCTGGGTCATAGGGTAGCTCTATTTTCAACTTTTTGAGGAAGCTCCCTACTGTTTTCCAGGGTGCCTGTACCAGCTTGCATTCCCACCAACGGTGTAGGAGAGTTCCCGGGGAAGAGGGTTTTCTAAAGACCATGGGTCTGTGCTCACTCAGCAAGGCGAGGCCAGACAGCCCAGGAGCACAGCTCCCAACCCTCTTCTCCTGGCCAGGGTCAAAACTGGGCCTTTCTTGGGCTCGATGACGAGAACCCAGAAGAGGCAATGTCCATGATTATTGCACGGGACACTTGAGTTTGATGAGCTGAGTTACCTCTATTATAAAATGCCAATTGTTCGGTCTTGTTTTCATCAGCATTAGAATGCAAAGCAAGGCATCTTAGAATAAAACTATATGATAAGTATTTCAAAATACTAGAACCTCAGAATGGGAGACCTGCAAGGCCGATTACCAGTTCCTTGGTAAATATCTTCGTTGTACAGATGGGGAGATGGAGTTTGTCCGGGGTCGCCCATCTGGTGGGTGACACCATGCCATGCTCCAGGCTTGTGGGGTAAGGATCCTAGCAGCCCAGGGAAGTCATTGCTCGCCTTCTCTGCTCCTGGGGCCACAGTTCTCTCCTTTCAGATCGTTTGCTCTTCTGTAAGTCCCCTTAGGGTCGATCTACTCGGTGACTTAAGATTAGAAGCATGTAATGTGTTGAAACTGCATGTGGGCCAAGGGCTGAACTGGGGCTTGGCCTGCTGACTGGAGTCCTTGCTGCTGGCCTGGCTCCCCTCCCACTTGCTGGCCACAACATCCGGGGATCTTCACCACGCCTGGAGGTCCCATTGTCCTCCTACTGCTCCATGCCGTCCAGGCTCCCTTCCGTGGCTCACCTGTGATTCCCCACAGGACTCGAGCCGTATCTCGTAGCCACCTGCGTTCCCACCTGCATTGTCCTATTTCATCATTTCCTTACGTGCATCTGTCCTTCGTTCACCTTCACAGCCCCACGGGCCTTTGCACATTCAATGGTCCCCTCCTTCCAGAAGTGCACACCTCCCCCTGCAGCCCCATGGCCATGGTCACATCCCTTCACCAGGTTAGCCTTCAGGCCCTCATAAGACACCAGTTTCTCTTCTCGAGCCCCACCCCGTCTACCAGGCGCCCTTCCTCCCAGCCCCTAAAGCATGCCTCGTTGGCCCCAGTCTGTCACTTACGACCCTGTACTGCGATCGCCTGTTGACCCATCTGAATCTTCCATCAGAACATCAGCTCCGAGGGGGCGGGGCTCTTGCTGGGCTCCTTGAAGACCCCTTGCTGCCTCAGGCCAGGCGCTCCTTGAGTCATCGACTGACTTCCGCAGAAACGCTGCTACTACTATTATAACAAGGAACAGCAGCTGACACTCGGGGATGCCTCCGTGTGCCAGCAGCGATGCTAAGTGCTTTCTGGGCCTCATCTAATTTATGTTCATTTTTGTATGAATTAAGTGAGGCGAGAGACAAGGGTTCTAATTCTGGCTCTGCCGCCAGCTGACTGCGTGACTTTCCCCAGTTAGCCTGGATTTCTTATCTTCGGAATAAAGGAGAGAGAATGGGGGCAGGCCAGACTTAATTTCTCCGTTTTTTTCCCAGGCAAAGAGGGAGCCAAGAGTCAGTGTACGGGGGCCTAGGGGGACTCAGCCCTCAGGATTCAGAGAGCCAGCAGACGGAGGGTCAACTTTCTAGTCTGGGAGCAGGAGGAGAGGGACATGGCTGAGAGGCTGGGAAGGGCAGCGGGTTGCTGTCCCATGCTGTGGTAGAGCTTCCAACTAGAGAAGCCCGCTGCTAGCTGAGTCATTAACGCTAGGCTCCTTGCCGTCACCTCGGGCATTGTCTGATTTAAGTGTAATAACTTGTTTGGTGGATTTTGCCTTCTATAGAAATCCCCCCAAGAGTGAAGTGCTTCATTCAGCCGGGAGAGCACAGGCCTTTGTGCGCTGATGGCCTGGCCTCTGCTGAACGTGTTTGGAGTTGGTTATCAAAGGGGAGGATAAATTAGAGCTCGGGGCTGAAAAGAGAGGAAGAGGGGGCCCTTTCATGAGCGGGGCTGAGCACTTAGGCAGCTGATGCGGGACAAGGCTAGGGATCCAGACAGGCCTGGCTACACCCTGGCAGAGCCTAGACGCTTGAGATCCAACCGGGCCCTGGGGCGGGAGGAGGGGTGGCAAGGGAGGTTCCTAAGAGAATGGCCTTTGGTGCCTGGAGGACACACTGCTCCCCCCCTGTCCCACTCGCCCTTGTAGCCCCCTTTACGGAGTTGCAGGCAAGCCTTAGGCTCCCGCCTGGATTTATTGGAATCACGTCCCATTGGTACCCAGGACTCCAAGGAGCCTCGTTAGCCTTTTGGGTCCTGTTCAGGGGCCTGAGCCCTTCTCTTTATTGACCTACCCCCATCTGCCTCCCTCTCGTCCCCTAGCACACACAAACAGGCTGGTTCTCGGATGGCTTTATGGAGTGCACTGATCAGCCAGGAATATGGCGCTCCTGGGCGTGCGTCCCTCTCCACGGACTTGGCTTCTGCTGTCCCGATTCAGAGGCCACGCTGGGCACAGCTGTCAGCTGAGTCACAGGCAGGGTGGCCTGAATAGTAAATTGCAACGAGCATCCAGGTTTTTCTTGCAAGAAGGCCTCCCTCTGGTTTTCAGCGGGTCTTCCCTCCATCAGTGACAGCTGCTTGCCATTTGGGATCTAGAGCAACAAGGTCATTCCTCAAGAAACCAGGGACCTGACTTTCGTTGGCCCATGGCAACAACATCCTAGGTGCGTATCCGTTTTCAGCCAGAAGGGACCTGAGACACCAAGTTGTAGACCTCTTTGGAGTGGTGGGTATTTTAAGGGATTGTCTGAAAGTAACAGTGCTTCAGCGCAGCAACACACATAGATTCTCACACATACAAAAATGCATGTGACATTTTGGGGGTGCTTAGACCCTCCACATCTATGGACCCGTCCTACCCTGGCTGCACATTTGAATCATCAGGGAACTTTGATAAAAGTCTGAGGTCTGGGCCTTAAAATACAGAGACTCTGACTTAACTGGTCCAGGGTGGGATCTGGGCATTCGTATTCTTTTCTAGAACACTCTAGGAGGTTCTAATGCTGCCAGGATTGAGAATCGTCACCCTAGGGCCTCTAAGACACCCCCTGCTCAGATTAGGAACCCCAGCTGCGGACAGTCAGTGCTTGTACAGAGAGACGCATAGGAAGGCCCATGCTGGGGCCGTCGGGAGGGCCTCATATACCATGAGTGGATTTTTATTTTGCCCACTGTGTTTAAAATCCTTTCCTTCTTTCTTCACCCCTTGAGGGGTGCTTCCTTGGTGTTCACTTAAAATAATTTAAGCACACCCCAGTGGGAAGGGAGCCTGGTTGCCTTGATGTGCTTCTGTCATTTCAAGGAGCTCAATAAAAATTTAGTTTCGGTGTTCGCTCAATGCAACTTCCACATAGAGGTCTTATGTTGCAAACCAGATTTCTCTTTTCATCTGGTCACCCCCCGGGGAAATTGTGTATTTGAAATTCAAACAATATTTCGGCCACAAGAATTTCTCATTATATGCAGTGGGGGAAGGCCAATGAGAAGAAAGCACCGAGAAATGATTGAGTGACATTTCTATTTGCTGGTTTGACTTCTCCACCAGTAGCGGCCGTGCTTTGGGGCTGCCAGAAAACTCCTGGTGTGGACTGGAAATGCCAGACCCCTGGAAAAAATCATTTGGGAGAGGAAAATGTGAGTGGGCTGGAAGCGGGTTTGAAAAGTCAGTGTGACCTCAGGCTGACGTCGTCCGTAACCATAAGGGCAAGAAGGGCGGAAGAAGTCAGCATGTTGCGTTAAGTTCTCTCAAGAGACGAGGTTCCTTGAATTCTAGACTCTCAAGGTAGAAGGGAACCCAGAAGTCATCTGGATCTACCCTCTTGAGCAAGTGAATCCCCTCTATGACATCCTGATCCTAGGTAAGCCTTTGGAATAATTGACACAAAAAACACTTATCGAACGTGAACATGAATAATGTCTCGCCCTTGGCAGGGTGAATAGGGGAGTTCACAGACTGATGGTTACTACCTCTCCTAACATAGCTTCCGGGTTCCTCAGCACCCAAACGGCCCAAACGGCAGGGAGACATAAATACTGGGTAGTCAGGAAGCAGAGGGAAAGAACGGTGACCTTGACGGAGAGTCCATTAGGAGTCGGGTACTTTCCCCAAATGACTTTCTTGAATCATGACAATTTTTGAAAGTAAGTACTATTATCACCGCCGTCTTTGTACAGGCAAGGGGACGGATGCTCAGAGAGGTGAATTTGCTTTCTTGGAGTGACAGAGAATGAGCATTTTACCCTAGGTTATCTTAGGGCAGTACTTTTGCTATTGTAATAATCTGCTTTCCTAAGGTGGGGAGTGGGGGTTTTCCAAAGGGCAGAGTGGCTTTAGGCTGTGGTGGGGGTGTGGACAGGGAGGGATTGGGGCAGGCAGCGATGGCTGAGACAAGTGCCCAGGGCACGTGTACCCAGGCTGGACGGGGCTGCTCAGGGAAGGAGTGCACATGTAGTGGGTGACAGAGTAGGAAGGTGGCTTCGCACAGGTTTGGGAAAGGCACAGAAGCTAAGGAGTTAGGATTTGTGGTGAGACAGTGGGAAGTCCCTATAAGTTTTGGAGGAGAGAGGGATTATAATGGGATCATTGCTAATCTCGATTTAGGATTAACAGAGGCTATTTCGAATCCTGGTCCTATGGCTTTCCCAGCTCTGTAATGTGGTCGGATTATTTGATCTCTCTGTGCCTCTGTCCCCTCGTCTATAAAATGAGGATGATCAACAGTAGTCACCTCCTGGAGTCGTAAGGATCAAATAAATGGTATGTGTGAAGGGCTGAGGTTAATGCCTGGCCCATCTTCGTGAAGGCTGGGAGCCTCTGGGAATGCGATTCTGACAACGGTTCTGTATTGGAGGGGAGAGACAGCGGGCCCGGATTTTAGCTAGGAGGCTATAGCAGTGGGCTGGGCAAGAGGGTCTAAGGGCATCCCCGAGTGGTTGAGTAGTCAGTAGTCAGGAGGGAACTGCAGAGGGGAGAGAAACATGAGGACGGGGCGGGGGAAGGGTCAACGTTACTCTGCTTCCGATTGGTGGTGGGGTGCCTTCAGGAGTGGTCAGAGAGAGATCTGAACTGGGACGGCAGCAGGGTCAGCAAGGGCCTCTGCACTGGAGAAGTTCCTGGGCCTCATCGGTGGGGAAAGATGAGAAATCTGGCTTGTACCTGCTAACCTAGAGAGAGGAGCAACCACAAGCAGGAAGGGGAGAACTGGGAGGGGAGTCTAGCCTTGCTCTTGGCTTCATTCCATGTGGCTGCTCTGCTCCTTTGCGTCCCTGGGTCCTGGGAAGTCCCATCCCCATGCTGCCCTTGATTCCTGGGTTCCTGCCTCTTCCGAGCCCTATCTACGCTCCCCACATGCCCTGTATAGCTGCTGCCCTAAGAGTTTGGCTCAGGCTAGTTTGCTCTGACATCTGGGGTGGCTGGCTATGAGGAATGGGTGAGCAGGGTCCCCAGGGTGTGTGGCTGGGGGGCAGAGGGAAGGATTTGGAGGTTAGTGGTAGGTAGCAGCATGTTACAAGCCTGCCTTAGGAGGAGGAAATGGGTGAGTGACCAGGTTTGTGGCTTTCAGGGGCTTTGCTTTGTGCTGCTGCAAGAATCACTGGATGTGACACGTGGTACCCTCCTCTACTCCCCGAGCCTGTGCCTGTCTGATGGAGCTCCTATCTGATGGTGTGCCTATCTGATGGCATGCATGTCTGATGGCATGCATGTCTGATGGCATGCATGTCTGGTGGTGTTCATGTCTGATGGAATGCCTGTCCGATGGCACACCTGTCTAGGGAGCACCTATCTGATGATGTGCATGTCTGATGGCGTTCACGTCTGATGGAGCACCTCACTGATGGCACGCCTGTCTGTTGGAGCACCTGCCTGTCTGATGGCGTGCCTGTCTGATGGCGTTCATGTCTGATGGAGTGCCTGTCTGATGGTGTGCATGTCTGATGATGTGCATGTCTGATGGTATGCCTGTCTGATGGTGGGCATGTCTGATGGTACACCTGTGTGATGGTGTGCATGTGGCATTGTGAGGGGTGGCAGGTACTAACTCACTACCTGGAAGGGGTCCTGAGGGAAGCTAGGTGGCCTCTGGTGAGTAGGGGGCACTTAGCCTAGAGCACCCCCCACCAGCCCTCCAGCCTCCTTCAGATCCCATCCTGCCTACCTGCTTCCTGGCTGCTGCCACCAGCATTGCTGTGGCTTCAAATGGTTCCCTGCCTTATGCATCAGCCTTTCAGACAAAACGAGGCTTGCCTGTGGAAGAGGGAGTCTTCCAACTGCATTACCAGCCTGCTTCAGCCAGGCGCTCTGCCTCTGTGGAGCAGACCCCAGACAGGTTGCCTGCTGTCAGGCCGGGGCTGCTTCAGCTTGGCAGGGGGTCTTGTGGACAGGCAGAGTCAATTACCCAGAAAGGTTCTACTTAACTTCCCCTGCTATTTGCAGACCCTGCCCTGGCCTCCGCAGCCGTGCTGGCCTCGGCTAGAGCCCCTTCGGCCTATGCTGGAGCCAGCTGCCTGACGGCCCTGTCCTCAGACATGTCCCGTGCCCCCGCTCCAGGGAGTGGGGAGTCCAGACTCTGGCCCTCGTCAGCTCTGGGCTGCCTATTCTGGTCCTGGCCAGTGGATTTCCATTTCTGCCCTGCAGACCTCACGGGATCATCTATGGAAGTGACATTAAGAGGCTGCCTCCTCTCTATGTCCACTTCTCTCCTCTAGCAAGCATCCCACAAGTTCTCCTCTGCCACAGTCATTTGTCTAGTACTGTGGATGGTTATGGTCTGGGCTCTGGAGTCCAATGGCTGTGGGTTTGAAGCCTGGGTCAGCCACACACTGCTGTGTGACCTGGAACGATCATTTCAACTTCAGTTTCACCATCTGGGAAATGAAAATAATAATAATAATAATATATCTCTCATGAGATTACTACAAGGATCAAAGAAGATACTGGGTGTTAAGTACCCGGCGTCCAACACAGGGTAAATGTTCAACTGATTTCTTACCCTCCTTCTTCCTCCTCCCTTCTTTCCTCCCTCCTCCTACTCCCTCCTCTTCCTCTCTTCCTTCTCCCTCTCTTCCTCTCTCTTTCCTCCTCTTCTCTCTTCTTCCCATTTATTTATTCAAGATCCTCACTTATCAAGAAGTGGACTGTCTGGTTCCTCTCTTCTGCTACAGAAACCTGAATTGGTAGAAAACCTAGCTTCAAGTCCAGGTTTATCTACCAAGTCTCTCCATTCAGAATTTAGGCTACAACTCCAAAATATATCACAAAGTTAGACTGTGTTGCTGCCAGTTGGTTAATGCACAGGTCATGGACTTTGGGTTGTTTAAAATCTTAATGGTTCTACCTGCTTTACCACTGAAGTTGCGTATTTCATGGACATGTCCCATCTGCGCACCCCCCAGACAGCCCAGTCAGCTCCCAGATGTTTGCTATTGGTCAGAAACATCCAACAAGTACAGTGTGGGGCTCAGCACGTGTTACTTGGTAATAGGATTTCAGCTTCAAATATGTGCCAATGGATAGAAGGCAGAACTCTCAGTCATATGGTCATTCAGTCATTCAACAAACATGGAGAGTCTGCTATGGGTTGGTACAGGAGGCAACCTGTGCGCACATCTTGGGCTTGGGGCAGGGTCCCCCACCCATCTCCCCTGCTCTGGAGGTGGGTCGTGAGGGGGGCCTGGCGGATTCTGGGAGCAGTGGCTGCACCCTAACAGTATACTAATTGTGCTAGACAGAGCTGTTTAAATACCACCAGACAGAATATTACTCAAATTAAAATGAGGCCTTAAATGTCATTATTTGTGTCATTATTAATAGCCCCTAATTGTGTTCTCTAATCATCATGAAATTATGTTAGTATTAATATTCACGTCAAAGCTGCCTAGGGAACTTGGAAGATTTTAGAAAAAATTATACCATATGTCAGTTCCCATGAATGTGAAGCAAATGCCGGTTTTAGTGCTTTAGTTCAGGCTGAAGATGAGACAGTGCCCTCAACACCTGGGGACCACGAGAGCCCCCAGTGGCCCGGGTCCCCTGCATTCCTGCTCCCTGAGTGGCCGGCTCCTGGACACCCCCCACCCCCCGCCCCGGCCACACCCTGCGAGGTCAGTAGGTCCTGTCCTGTCCTCAAGGACGTTCTGCAGGTCTCCTGCCAGCTGCTCTGGCTACTGGGGGTGGTCCGAGTCTGCTCAGACGGGAGAGTGTTTGGTGCCCGGGGAGCCGCACATCTCTTTCTCCTCACCTGGAGTTCTCAGACCTGCCTGTGTCTAGACACCATAATAAAAACCACGTGGCAAGCCCTCCTGTCCTCACTCGCGACCCCCACCTCAGTGTGTTTTGGACTCTGCCAAACTGTCCTTTGTGGCTCAGGGAAGTGGTGCAAAAGGAGTGGGGGGATGGTTTCCCAGGGACACTTACTGTCTAATGCCACCACGAAAGAACCTTCAAAAATGTGCTCAGAGACTCAGGATTTGAAAGTTGTATGTATGGAATGTCCGTAAAATCTGGAAACAGGTGCGTCTCTGTGTGTCCTCAAGGACATCTCGCTGCTGTCAGGAATGAAACAGCATCATCGGTGCACGTTACCACATTTTGTGCACGACCTGTACGTTGTCCCCTGCTCCCCTTGTGGGGGCTTCTCTGGGGGGAAACAGCGCCTCCCAGTAGAAGGACAGCACTCCCTTTGGATGCTTTCTTTTCTCATCAGAGGCACGAGGAGGGAGAGCCTCAGCCGGGGATCACGCCTCTCCTCCCATCAGATGGGACACTGGTTCTGCCTCCCCCTCAGACTGACACCAGGGATGAGAGCTGTGGTGATGACAAGGCAGGCGGTGTGGCCAATTAGACTTTCCCTCCCTGTGGGGATGTGGGGGGCGAGTGCCCTGGGACCCCCAGAGGCATCAGCCTCCTGCTGACATCACTCACTGGCTCCTCTTCATCATTTCTACAACATTCCTCTAGGCTGCCCTGCTCCATGCCTCAGTCATCCGCTAATGGAGTCCACGTGACCAAGATGTGTCAGACAAATCTGGGGCAACCGCCTCACTCTCTTCCCAGAGCCCTTGGAATTCTCTGGAACGGAGAATATTCAAATGCCTTTCTTGGTGAAACAGCAGGCTTCCAACCCCCCAAATATTATGACTTGAGTTAAATATAACCCAGAGCATGAAAATAACGGCACAACACGGGGCTTGGATAAGCCATGGAGGGAGTGGCTCACGCGCAGTCACACTCTCTGTCCCCCTGGGCGTGGCGGGCCGGCCACAGAACCCCTGGCCACTCGGGCAGAGAGCCCACAAACACACGCAGACACCTCGACGCATTCCGGGCTGGTGAGTTACGCCTGCAGCCTGGCTGGGCCTTGCGGGTGTTGGTGGCTGGATATTGTCTCCTTTTTTCTAAGCGGACATGGTGTGGCTTCCAGGATGGGGAGGACGCCGTCTTAGCTGTGGTGTGGAAAGGGAGACTTGTTGACTTTTAAGACTGGGGGAGGGGACCACGGTTCGAGTGGGACACCCCGCAGTGTCCCCTGGGGGCTCAGCTTGCTGATGTTTATTTCCCGAGCCAGCGGGAAGATGACCTGTGCCCTCTCCTGGCCCTGGATTGCCTCTTCAGATAATCCCGAAGGAGGGGAGGGCGGGGAGATGTCCATCTGGGGCCCTGAGCTGGGTTTGCCAGCCTGCCTCGGTTTCCCCTGTAGGCACGAGCAGAAGTGTTCGGTAAGAACTCAGGGGGGCGGGGGTAGATAAGCACAAGGTCTTCTGAAAGTCAGACTCCTGGAATTCCAATCCCAGTGATTACAGTCACTGTTGGCCTAGGGCTGGATTTGAACCAGTGAGGGCTGGGCTACCAGCCAGTCACCCAGCAACATGGCCTCAGGGCCGCTCCTCTCTCTGCTCTGGCCCAAACAGGAAATAGCTCAGGCCAGTCCAAGACAGCCGACAGATTGGCATCTCCTTTGTATTACGAATGCCACGCATGTGGGAGGGTGGGCAGCATTTGTAGATGCTTCCTTTGGTCCCCATAAGGCAAGCGGGGTGGGTATAATTACCCTCCACTTTGCAGATGAGAAAACTGAGTCTCAGCACAGGCATGAGCCAGAGGCCATAACGCTTATGAGCCACAGACGTGGAGTTGACCCCGAGTATTCTGATTGCCAGGGCTGCGGTCTTCTCTCGGTACCTCACTCTCCACCCCCGCCCCTCACCCCCACGAAAAGGCAGGGTGGGAATTCTGGGGAAAGTCAAGGCGGGCTCGCTAGACCATGAAATCTACAAAGACAGCAGCAACAATGTTTTCTCGTGCCTTTCCTCCAATCTTTTCTTTTTTTCCAGCACGCTCTCTCTCTCTCTCTCCCTCTCTCTCCCTCGGGCGTGCATGGGAGGATGTCCAGAGCGATGTATGGGAAGGTGTGGGCAGAAGGTGGGGTCTTGTCAGGGTCTTTGCTTTCGTGCTCTCTGGTCCCTTTCTTAAAGACGAGTCTACGGAAGGAAACCCTGTTCCTCCAGGATCTGAGAACAAAACACAAAGGCGCCTCCTCTCCCCACCGTCCCCCATCACCAAATCCCTAGATGCCGTATTTGAAAGACGGCTCGGGTGCGGGAAGGGGATTCCTACATCCCCTGGCTGGTGTGAGGGTCTTTGGCGGAGACCAGAGCCAGAGGGGGGATGCCTCCCCAGGACTCACCCCCAGAGTTGCCTGCTTGCTTCCTGCATGAGGAAGTAGACCTCACAAACTGTTCTGGGGTGCACAGAGTACCTGACTGCCCCCCTTTTCCATCCTGAGACCCACTGTCCAGCTCTCCACCTCTGTGCCCCCTAATCCTTCCTCCACCCCCATCTCTGGCACTACAAAGCCCCTGCTAGAAGTTGACAAAGCTGACTGGCTGCTTAATGTGCTACAGGTGTTGTTGCTAGGCAACCACCCCACTCGGTAGCTCTGACTCTGTCAGCCCAGATCAAACCCCTGGTAGCACTTAACCCCGTAACTGCTTACCGAAAATGCTAATTACCCAGGCCCACTGAACAGCAGATTTCACACCGTTTATTTATTTATCAAGGATCATGGGGCTGGGTTCTCTGCACCTTCTGAGCCTCAGCCAACGCTCCTCACCATGGAGCCGAGGGTCAGGCTGCCCCAAGCAGGAAGTGGGAGCCTTTTGCTTGTAAGTGTCTGTCCTCTTTCCTGGCCCCATCCGGTGGCAGTAGAATGGAGCGTTGGCCATCCCTGGACTGGATTCTCCCTCAGTCTGCCAAGTGTCTTGACTCCTCTCTGGACTCCAGGGAAGAGGTGCCCGGGCAGGTTTCTGCATTTTTGACTACTTCCAGGTTAACATGCTTCATCTAGAACCTCATAGTTATGAGCGGAAAGTCGTTTCTTTGATGTTTGTACTCAGTCGTGTAGGGGATGATCACCAATTTTGGATGATTCTTCAAAAACTTGAGTGCTTCTGGGCACTCCTGTTCTTGGGCTTTGCTTCTGAAGGTGGAATAACTCCCTGTCCTTCAGCTTGACCAGGAGTTACGGGAAGCTCTGGACATATGCAGACAGATTTGCACACTAGGACGTAGACCAGACTCTAGCAGAACGGATCTGTCCTGGAGTTGGGTCTGCGATCTGGACTGTGATTGCCCTGCCTGGCCCACGGTTAAGTCCTTCGCAACTACTGGTGGATTCGTGAACACAACCATGGTTTCTAATTGTTCTTTTTCTAACCCACAGAGTAGGGTTTGCAGGCACAAGGGAGACCATTGAGCACCAGGGCGAACTCCCCTCCCTTCTTCCTACCTTTCCCCCACGAGACTAAACTCTGCCTGTAAGTCACATGGTAGGAGATTGCCATGAGGCACTGATTCTCCTTCGTGATGGCGAGGGGCCAAACAAGGTTAGCCCTGATTGTGAGGGGCAAGTCTCCGGCCAGCTGGGCCATAGAAGTGGAGAGTTCCACACATTCTCAAAAGGCAGCTTCTTCTGAGCACAGGGGCACCTCCCCGTGATGCCAGAGCACTAAGGGTGCTAACTGCTCCCTTTCGAGCTCCAGTAAAAATCCCTTCTCTTCCTGGAAGCTGTCTAGATACTCAGGGTCAGAGGGGCAGAGAGGATTGACTTCTCTTGAGCACTTACGTTCATTAATATAGGAACAGATATTTCTACCTCGTGCCCCACTGTGATACAGATATCATGCTCATTCTGGGTAGACTAGGTCAGGCGCTGGACTAGTGCCTATATATTTAACCTTTCCTGTAGCTCTAGCATATGGATATGACCATCTCTATCCTGCATGCAGAACGTTGTGGTTCAGAGAGGGGAAATAACTTGCTTGAGTTTGCACAACAAGCAAGGAGCCCAGCTGCTACTCTGAGTCACGGATCTGCTTCGAAAACCACAGGAGGTTAAGTGACTTGCCCGAGACCCCATGGCCAGGGAGTGATGCGACAAGATTTGAATTCTCATTGCTCTGACTCTAAAGCTCTTTTCCTCTTTTGACCATGACTTCACACCATTTTTAAGAGTTGCCCCTCCAGTTTCTGTGTTGGGTGGTTGGTGCCTCCCTAGAAGTGAAAAATCCATGTGGCCAGCATAGAGGAGGAGTGGGCTTTAGCGAGCAGCACAGACTGCATCCCGAAAAGGCTGCGTCGTGAAGAAACGTCTCTTGTCCATCTCTTTCCTGTTGCCTCAGCGGGATCACATTGAAGAGAGGAAGAGAGAGAGAAAGGGGAGAGAGGAGACACCGGGAGGTGAGGGGAGAGAAGGGGGCAAGGAAGGGAGGGAGGAAGAGAAAGAGACGAGATGGAGGGAGGCAGAGAAAGACGGGTAGGAAGAAGGAGGAGAGGAGAAGAGGGAGAAAAGAGAAACAGAGAGGGTGAAACACTCGCACATACACACACGCAGGCTTGTTCCTGAAGCCCTGTGGCTCCCTGCTTCCCTCCGGCACCTCCAGTCAGTAATGCCTTGGCTTTGGGCTAAGCCACCATCGCCAGCTGGTGGCATTAAGAGTTGGACGTGCCAGTTCGGTCACAGGTGACAGGATTGGGAACATCATCATGGCCCTGGCTCCTTCCCAGTAGACCCAATAGGTCATGGAAAACCCCAGTTGGGGAGTCAAATGGGGGCACAAAGAGACGGCATATCCCAGGTCCCGGTTAGGAGAGGGGGGTGATGGGCTCGCCTCATGGGTTTAACACTTTCATGCAAGTGGTTTCTCCATAAAGTATTAATAATGTTCCTATAATTGATACTTCAGGGCAGTAACCTCTGACAAAATGGCCCTGATTAGCAGATAATTGAGTGTGTTGGATTGTGTCCTGAGAGAGCTGAACGCCAGGCAAGGCCCATTAGCCCATCATAATGACCCCTTTTGTCAGGTATTAGTGTCATTAAGAGCCTGCTCTCTGAAATCAGTCCCTTTATTTAACTCTTTTCCCTAATTATATGGATCATTTTACAAATCAAAGCAAATGTTTGCATACAGCCCCGGTCATGCAGTGGAGTGAGGCGCTGGAGGGACAGGCCGGGATCTCTGAGTGGAGAGTCCTCAGTGAGGAGGACATTCATGGTCACGGGGAGTTTCCTAAGGCGATGAGCCCCCGAGGAAAGCATTCTAGAAGAGGCTGGTGCCCCTTGCCAGTTCAGGGGCTTGTGGGGCTGGGGGAGAGCGCCTGGCCCCCTGAACCCCGAGTATGGGGTCTTTGACACTGAGTCCAGCCACAGGGCACCCAGAAGACACAGAACACCTGGGTTGATCATTGGGTGCTGCTCACAGGTGGCTCCCGTCTAGGACAGGGAGCAGGAGCCTCTGGGAGCGGCCAGAGAGCATAAATAAGGTCCCGATCCTCGTGGCCGCCTGGCCCTGCTAAGAGCTGGCAGCCAGGTAAGCAGCTGGTGCTTCTGGGACTCCTGGGGACTTCGAGCGCGATCAGCCCCCAGGCCACACACATAGAAGTTGACATAACCGGAGGCCCCAGGGACAGAAAGCTGCTTCTGACCTGTTCTCCCCAGCGCCTTCTCACGCATTAGTGCAGACGGTTTCCCTGGACGTGACTCCCACTCGTGGCCTGACACCTTCTCTGCCCTCCGAGCTCCATGCAAAGCTTCCGATCCCAGGGCAGGATCAGGGCGGGTGAATCAGAAGGAGGTCTCGGAGTCTTGCCCAAATTGCTGGGAGATGAGGGACTGAGAGGCCGTTGGCAGCGCAGAGGGTATATTTTTATATATGCCAATGAGGAAGCCGAAGGGAGATCATTTATTACAGGCAGGGCCAGAGGTGGCTGAGCTGGGGGATGATTTATTTATTTGGCAAAGTGATGGGCGCATTTCCCAAGGAGAGAGCAAGGTCTGCGGTGGGTCCAGGGCTGGGGTGTGTGTGTGTGTGTGTGTGTGTGTGTGTGTGTATGGACCAGGTCTCCCCTGCCTCCCCACCATCCCCGCAAAGGCAATGCCCCCCGAGTGTGCTCCCCCTTGTTTGAATCACAGAGCAGCCCGTGCTCCCGTGGTCCGCGTCAGGCCTGCTGAATTTCCCAGCAGCGGCCCTGGGTGGAGAGCTGCCAGCCGCGCCGAGACGCCGCTGGGGTTTCTGCCGAGGAAGCAGAATTTCGATGGTAGAGTGTGACATTCTCCTCTCAAAAATAATACCTTTCATTTAAGGTAGGAGAGGAGGTTTGACATCCCTTGAAAATATGATTTTCAGTCCGGTTCTGCTCGGGGCAGACTTCTGCTTCAGGGCCTACGGAGCAGTTGCTGAAGCTGGGGCTGGAGAGCCCAGCGGCTGCAGGTGGCAGCGGAGGTCCTGGGGACACAGCGGTGGCGGAGGCAGAGGCGGAGAGTGGGACTGGCGGGCGGGCACCTTGCTTTCTGGCTGCAGCTCTCTCGGGGACCAGTTCTGCTGGAACTCCAAGGAAAGCGGCTCCTAGGAAAGAAGTGCATACCTACCTCGCCAACCCGAGTACGGACTGCGAGTAGAGGGACACGATGTGTGTTGCGAAAAATACAGTAACAACTGTTCTATGGGATGGCAGTTTCTAAGGATGAGCTTAGGACTCTATGGTTGTCCACAGACATGTCTTAAACATTATACCGCCTTGGCCCTGACCCAGGGGCTGGTGTACCTAGATGAACGGGCCATGGAACCTGTCTTCAAGTCGCTCACAGCGTCCTGTGTGTGTGTGTGTGTGTGTGTGTGTGTGTGTGTGTTGGTGGTGGTGGGGGGGGGTGGTGGAGGGACATGTGCACAGATTCTTTAACAGACACACGGGCTGGGTGTTATGGGAAAGCACAGCAGGAGAAAGAGCTGACCGCTTCTGGCTGGGAAGGAAGGAGAAGGCTTTTCTGAAGGTGTAATACTAAAGCTGAGATTTTCGAGTTTGTCAGATAAAAAAAAAAAATTAGCTAAAGCATCACAACAAAGAACAGCTACATTTATCAGGGATTCTAGTATAATAATCATAATACCTAATCTTATGGAGCAATTACTGTATGCCAAAACACTTTGCATAATTTATCTCATTTAATCCTTACAGCAACCCTGTGATAGGTATTCTTGATACCCCCACTTTACAGCAGAGGAAATGTAGATTTTGAGGGAATTTGTGGAGATTAAATACTCTGCTGGGACCACACAAGTCTGTTAAGTGGTGGGAATCAAAGCCGAACCCAGACTTCTGAAGTCAGAGCGCGCGCTCCTTCTCATGCATCAGCCCAACTTCCCACGCACTGTCCACATGTAACCTGTTTAATCCTCGCAACAACCCAGAGAGGCGGGCCTCCTTCTCCTCATTTTCAGGAGAGAAAATCGGGAGTGCGGGAGAGTTAGAGATCCACCGCGTGAAGAGGTAACAGAGGCAGAGTGTATTGGGGAATCTTCCAGAGGAAACTTGTGATTTCCTATAGATCCCCGTTCCGATAACCCTGGCTCTTTGGAACAATGGCTCTAAGTCTCGCCATCCTTGTGGTTCAAACATGAAGTCTGGAGTGAGAGATGGAAGGATGTGACCTTGACTGTAGGCAGAAAAAGGGTCCTCTGAGGCTAGTCCCTGGCTAGTCTGCATATGCTAGGTTACACGGCAAAAAGGTTGCATGTGGAATTAAGGCTGCTGATCAGTTGACCTTGAGATGAGAGATGACATTGGTTTGTCTAGATGGGCCCGGTGAAATCACCAGGGTCTTCATAGGTGGAAAGCAGAGGGAGAAGAGAAGGAACTAGAGATAAGGCATGAGAGAAAGACTCCACTGATGTTGCAGGCTATGAGGATGGGGACATGAGGCCACGGACCAAATAGTGCAAGTGGCCTCTAGGAGCTAGAGAAGGCTAGGAGATAGATTCTGCCCTCAAGCTTCCAGCAAACAATGCAACTTGGCCACCATCTTGATTTTAGCACAGAGAGACTCCTTTAGGACTTCTGAACTCAGAAAAATGAGATAATAAATTTGCGTAGCTTTAAGCCTCTACGTTTGTGGCAACTGGTTTTCGCAGCCACAGAGTCGGAAAGCAGAATGGGTCAGCCTGGGGAAGGCCCTGCATGCTGGACTCTGGAGTTCAGTTGATGAATCCATTTTAAAGAATGAATAAGGAGACCTCGACTCTGCTGAGTCTGTCTGGGACCCAGAGTGGTTCAGCCTTAGGAGATGCTACCCAAGTGCCCTCCAGAGAAGGCACAGCCGGTCTGTTCCAGGCTGCCAAGATTGTATGTTCTTTGGAGAACAAACCTGGAAACAGAATGTCTTTGTCACTTGGTCGTAATCACGCTGGCAGGGAGCCAGGGGTTGGGGGCATGGTATACCGGTTCTTCTGCAGGCAGAAGCTGCTCATCATGGAAGCCATATGGGCCAAGAGGTTATCTTCTCATTGGACTTAACAATTTTTGACTGGTGACTTATTTTACACCAGATACTGTGTGTGGGAGAGACAATGGTGAGCAAGCAAATATCCCACCATAGTTGTCATGGAGCTTATGGTTCTGTGGGAGTCAGATATCCAACAAAAAGTCCCAAATAGATATATAATTATAAATTGCCATGAGCGCTGTAAAATAGAAGAGTAGGGTGTGATGGGAACATACCCAAGAGGGCCTCGTTTCTATTGGGACTTTCATGAATGGTCTCTTGGGAGGTGACACTGAGCCAGAGAGTCGTGCATAAGAAGGACTTCGTGGGATGAAGAGTATGAAATGAGCCCAGGGAGAGGGAACGGCGTGTTGGAAAGCCTGCATCTGGTAAGAGTAAGCACAGCCAAGGACCTCCCAGAAGACGTGTGTGGCTGGAACATGGTGCATGAGGGGACGAATGGCACAGGTTGTTGCTGGAGAGGCAAGGTTGTGGTGAGCATTTTTGTGGCCCCTTTTGTGGCCCCTTTCGGGACTTTGGACACAACCCTGCGCAAGGTGGACAACCACTGAGCGGGAAAAGGAGCGGTGTGATCTGATCTGTGCTTTGGAGAATGTTCTAGAAGGTGATAAGAGGCAATCTGGAGAGCAGGAAGGAGGCAGTGGCAGTAGTCTAGGCAAGAGATGATGGTGTCTTTGACAAGAGTGACAGGGCTAGCACTAGCTGGGCAGATCTGACATTATTTTGAAGATAGACTCATTTAGACGTGGTGATGGGTTGAATATGGAAGTAGGGGGAGGAGGCAGGAAAAATTCCCAGGTTTCTGGCAGAAGTGGCCCAATGGATGGAAGTAGAACTTGTTGAAATGGGACAGGTTGAGGGAGGGGAGAGGTTGTGATGAGGGGGAACTCTAAGGTTTTTGTTTTGAATATTTTAAATTTCAGAAGCTGTTGATACCTCTTGAAAAATGTCAAGGAAGCTGTTACACCAACAAGGTGGGATTTTTGGCAATGAGGCTGAGGTCTGGGCTGAAGACATCCATTTGGAAAGTCGCTAAAGCCGTGGGAATGGGTGAGTATGAAATGACACGGGATGAGGCTGGAGAAGCTCCCACATTTCAAGTTTGTTCTTGTCTGTATGGCTTATCCTAGCAGACCTGCCATTCGCTCTCTGGTATTTCTCTCCCCTCTTGTAGTTAAGAGGGGCCATAACACTCGGTCTGTAAAAATGACAAGGGAAGGCCCATGTATGATTTTTCTGCCTTTCCATTTCCTTCCTGCAGCTACAAGATGGTGGGGCCTTTACGGCCTGGGTCTCTGAGAGACTATGTGGGGCCCCTTCCCTGTAGAGATGTCTTGGATACAGAGCACAGGATGGAAATAATAGCTTGTTATTGAAGCTTCTGAGATCTTGGTTTGTTTATTATTGCTGTGTGGTCTTTCCTACCCTTATTAATACAGTCAGGTAAACAGACAGCATAATATAGTGATTGGTGGCATAGATCACGACCCAAAATGTCTGTTTGACTCCCGTCTCTCACTCAGATTTCTAGCTTAGTGAGCTAGGGGAAAGTTGTTCTACGGGTCTTCGTGTTCTCATCCAGCAAGGGAGGAAAATAGCATCTGTATCGTAGGACTGTTTTGAGAATGAAAATAGTTAAATATATAATGCGCTTAGAACTGGATAAATAACGAGGAGCCCATAATGGTCATTCAGCAAGGAGGAGGCTGCAAAAAAACACAGCAACGGAATTAGGGAAAATGTGGACCAGGCCCCAGAGAATGTGACCTCACACAAAGCAGAGGGAGAATGCGTTGGGAAGGAGGGAGGGGCTGACTGGTAGACGCGATGGAGATGCCAGAGAGGGTGTATGAGATTTAGTGACCTGGAGGTCACTGGTGGTCTTAGCAAAAGCAGTTTCAATGACATGTAGGGTGTGTGGTGGGCAGGTGGGCCGTGGCAGACACAGTGGAATGGGCTGATGTAAAAAAAATGGGAAAAGCATCTGTATACAAGCCTTTGGGGGCAGCTTGGTCGGGAAGGGACTAAATGGAGAGATGGGGGTAAGAGGTGGGTGTGGGGCCTATGGAGATTGTGATTTTAAGATGGGGGATTCTAGAGCATAGTCAAATGATGGTCAAGTCCAGGCAGAGAGGGGAAGTTGAAAATTTGAGAGCAAGAGGACAGAGTCAATGCAACGGACCCTTGAAGTTGTCTTGAGGCAGTGGGATCAGCAACACAGGTAAGAGGACTGGCCTCTCCCTCCCCTGGGATGGGAGGTAGGAGGAGAGGATGGGCATAGGTGCAGGGAAGGGGTGGGGTTTGGAGGCAGGAAGAGGGGCAGGGCTCTTCTGTAAAGCGTGGATGTGCGCTGAAGGGTAATGCGTGCTCCTGTCCTGCTTATGTGGTGGGGGTAAGGCTCCGACTGAGGAGAAATGGGAAGTGGTCCTCGGAAGGGAGGTAGAATGGGAGCTCTGCTGCCCATGGAGGGCGGGCCCCTCTTGGAGGTGCTTTGCCAGAAATCTGGGTCTGAACCTTTTCCATTAACTCAAACCCGAGATCCTTCTCTCCTGTAGGAAGAGCTAGAACATGGTTCTCTGATAGGACAGTGTTCAGCCTGGGGATCTTCAGTGCTGTTTCCCATTGTCGTTCAACACAAGCTCTCCTTCCCCACCAAAGGGTTTTGTGCAGTGTCTCCTGAGAACTTTCTGGGCCTTTTTGACCAGACCTCCTGGCTCATGGGATATTACCCACCTGTGACGTCTTCTGCACCCATCTCCTCTCAACTAAACCCAAATCCCTCTAAGCTAAACTCAAGCCCCTGAATTGGGTGATGCCTTTCCATCCCTTTGTCCCACAGTAACCCCCATCTCCCCCCCACCCTGCCATTTTTATATAGCACCTGGCGTAAACCTCCTCCAGTTTGAGTAACACAGTCTTGGGCATCACGCCCAGGGTCATGTGCTGCGCTCCCCACGAGCATGTGCCCTGGAGCTGTTCCATTCACACCCGAGTAGCCGCTGCCATGCCCCGGATGTGTCTCCTCAAAGAAGTTCGGAGGGCAGGAAGGAGGACAGAAGACTCACACACCTGTGAGTCTTCTGTGGGGGCTCTTCCATAATAGATGTTCACTAAACACTGCTTGGTAGATTTGCGGCAGTCAGTAGATATGAGAAAAGCTCAAAGGCGAGATTGCCAAGGCTTCCCCTGGATTTGTTCTCTAAATGGCAGCATTTTCCTTAAGCTCCGAGCCTGGATTGCAACATCTTCCATCTGAGAGAGGAGCGACTCCATCCAGCCCTCCCCGCAACCCCGAGGAGTGGGCCAGGAGGGGATTCCCGTCTGCAGGGTCTGAGCTGACCTTGGGCAGAAAGGCCTGATCTGATGGGATAGGGGATCAATGCTAATAGGTTCTAGTATGTTGGTTGGGGCTTGCTAATTGCAGGCAAAGAATGGGACCGGGCAGGCAGATCAAGGCAGAGAAGGAACGTGCTTGTGCAGAGTCCGCGGCAGGATGTGGGTCCCCTCAGCTGTCCGGCTGACATCTTGTCCCCTCCTCTGGTTGCCCATCCGAGATGCTCCCTAGGAGTGCTGTGGGGGTGTGCAGTTCAAAATAACAGTGAATGTGTCTTGGGTTTGTTCAGCTTTGAATGTGGCACCCTGGAAATATGTAGCCAGCTCTCCTGTAGCTCCGCTCTCACCTTCAGAGACCCTCAAGGTCACCCAGTGCCAGCTGCACTATGGGAGACAGGCTAATGCTGGGGATGAAACCAAGTCAGGCAAGAGCCAGAACACCAACGGAGAGACCTAAACCGTCACCCTCTCCTTGGCTTCAATGTCTGCCCCCGCCACTTCCTTCCTCCTCCTCCTTCATGACCCAGAGCATGATTCTCCGGAAGTGGAGTCCTGGTCGAAGAGAAGTAGGTGTGGCTCCCGCAAGGGAAGAGGTCCTCCAGGGAGAGGAGAAAGAGGAAGGAGGCACAGAGTAGGGGCTCAAGGACTTTGCTGACAGGGACTGAAGACGGTGCAGGCTTTGGGCTCCAATGCTCCAACGGCTTGCCTTCTGGAAGAATTTCTTTAAGGAAGGAGCCAAAGGAATCGCTGATCGGGAATTACAAACCCACCCTGTCAGTTCTTTCGAAGAGAATTTCTTTCTCCAACCGAGAGCCCACTTCGAGTGCGAAGGGCCAGTTCAGCGAGGTTACTGGCCCTGTCTCTCCCTGGCCCATTCCCCCTCTGCCGCCTACACAGCCCGCCTCACCGGGAGGTCACCTTCCTGCCCCACATGCTCCTCACCCCCTCGTGTCCCCCGGTAGGTCAGCAGGCTGTCTCTCATAGTTTTGTCTGTTTCAGCTAACGGGCTGTGGACGGGCAGGGCCCCTGCCTCCCGGGAAGACTGCTGTGTCCACAGCGAAGCTGCCTCCGTCCTCCTCGGGGGGTCCTGAATGCGTGGATTAGAGTCAGCTCTGGGGACAGTGGGGACCGTCCAGCGTGTGGCTGATAGGGAACCCCCCCTCAGATTGGGGATGAGGAAGAAAAGTGTGTTTGAATCACAGACGGAACTGCTTATGTTCCTGTCCTTCAGGATCCCTCACATACGGGAGAGGAGCAGAGCGTTCTGAACTCGTCTTTCCTGAGAGGGTGCTCCCGGTGAGCCAGCTCCCCAAGTCTGAGAACCACAGCTCATCCGAAGCTTGGAATTCAACTGTCCCAACAGCAAGGAGCCTTGGGGTAGGTTGGGGGATTTCTCAGGGGATGTAGTGCTTGTGCTTTTCCCTGATTCTCCATCCCTGCCCATCTGGGAGCCTGAAATGTGTTTGGACAATGGGTATTCTTCGTGTTGTGATGATAAGGGGTGATGTGTGGGTACCCTGACCTCGCTTCCTCCATCAGTGGCCCGAAGAACAAAGAAGACAGCAGAGAAGAGAGGAGGGGAGATAGGTGTGTCGGAGTGAGGCCAGGAGTGCCTGTTTTCTCTGTTCCTCCCACAAATGACCTCATTCGGTTTAACTGATACGGAGTCATAACGTGCAAGAAGAAGAAACAGCCCAATCGATACTCTCTGGGGCACCTAGGGGTGCGGGTGGTGGAGTGCAGGGGGTGGGAGCGTGGGGAGGAAGCAGGGAGGAAGGAGGGAGGGCATTTAGAAAAGGATCTGGCTTCAGCAGTGGCACTGGAGCATCTGTGCTTCTGTTAACCATGGAACATGCGTGTCCAATCCCAATTAACTTCTGCCACCATCTTTAATCTCCGCTTCTCTGTTCACGCCAGTGACAAGACGTTAGCTGCAGGCAGAGAGGCTGGGAAGACCTCACATCAGCGAGGTGGGAAGAACCAGATGGGCCCCGCCTGCCGGGGTACTGGTGGTGGGCGCGGAACAGGCAGAAGCAGTAGTTGGGTCATTACCCGGGGTCTTGGCCAGGTCTCCAGCTCTTCGTGACTCAAGCGTATCCAGGAATCTGGGGAGAATCGTTGGCCTTTGTCCTCAGGCCGTGTGTAGGGACTCTGTTAACATTTCTGTAAGTGGAAGCTCCTTACAGGAGCTGTTTATGTACCAGAAAGCCATAACAGGATTGAATCTTAATGAGCTGCCTGTGAAGGCCAACATCTGAGCTTGGGTGACGTCCAAGGGCTGCTTCTCTGGGCCTCAGTTTCCTGGGCCAAGCAAAGAAAGAATGATGGGAGATGATCCACATTGATATGGTCGTCACTGGTGCCATGTGGCCGTTCGAATTTGAATGAACTGAAATTAAATTAAATTAAAAATTCAGCTCCTCCGTCACATGAGCCACGTTTCCAATGCTCCATAACCACACATGGCTGGGGGCTGCTGTGTCAGAGAACGTGGATGTGGAACATCTCCGGAACATCTCCTTCACTGAAGACGTTACTGTTGGACAGCACTCATCTCTAAGGCAGCTTCCTCTTGGGCCATCGCGTGAACTCTGTGATCCGCTGTTATCAAGAGACCTGCAGAATTGCGATACACAGTGCGTGGGCCCACAGGCACGGAGCACACCACATCACTCTCTTCCGTCAGGACAGTGTCAAGAAAGCGGATGGCTTGGCTCAAGAACAGCTGCCTAATTGGGCGTCGCTTCTGACTTCTCATGAAACGTTAGGGACTTCTTGTGATTATGTATTGTATACACATTTCCTGCATGCCCACTATGTGCTAGGCATTGTTCAGAGCACAAGTGGAGTACAGAGTTTGGGGAGGATCCATTCTTATATACAGTTCCTTTGCCGTGAGAGGAGGAACCATCACTGTGAGCATCCGCAAGCCCCTTTGGTGTCTACTTGCTCAATGGGCACAGAGAGCTCTGCAGAGGTGGCCTTGCCCTTGAAGGGCTGGCGTTGCCCAAACGACTCTCTGACTGGATAAGTACTTGATAGGAAGGATGCGAAGAGGTAGTGGTTGTGTTATGTGGTAAGTACTCAGCTAGAGGCATGGACAGTGTGTCGTGGGGGCAGAGGAGAGGAAGACACTCTTTTCCGGGCCTCAGTTTCCCCGTGTGAATGGAAGGGGAGGGCCCCTTGACCTCCGAGGCCTCCTCATTGCTAAGACATCCTCTTTCGGGAGTCCCACTGTCTGAGCGCTCTTTAGAGGACAAGGCTTTCTCCGTGCCAATTTCAGGTTGCACAGGCTTTTCTGTATCTCCCAACGGCGCTGCCCTTTACTTCTTTTAAATCCTGAGGAGGCCTAGAGGCACCTTCCCTCCCCGGTCCTCCTCCCTCCTCCCAGGTTGCACAGCCCCAGCCTACTTCTTGTCATATTTCCTACTGGATCGGGTGTTTAATTAAAATCATAATTAAAATTGATCTCCTCATTAACATGCACCTGCTCTGCCTCTCACATCCTTGCGTTCCATTATCCACTGAAGATGTCAGGACTGACAGGCGAGTGCCAGACCCCAGGCCAGCCCTGCCTGATGGGGTTGGCCGATGACAACATCTGGACAGAGAGGACTTTGGTGGGGAAGTTGCATCTGTGGCAGAACAACACACAATTAGCACCAGGTGGGCCCTCTGGGGGGAGGCCGGGCTGTGTGATGGCCTGCAGGCAGCTGGCTAGATCGAGCAGTCCTCGGGGAAGGACACCGCCCACGTGCACTTTCCTAGGCCCCCACCCGTGTGCACGCACCCACCTGTGCCCCTGCAAGGGTGATCTGTGATGAGCCAACAAACCCTTACCTGGGAGAATCTGGGGGTTGAAAGCAGAGGGGGTCCCTCACTTCCCTGGGCTGAGACCTGACCACGACTGCCAGGAGCCTCTAGCAGGGCTGAGTTCCGGCTGCTGTGGAGGCTTGGAATGTCTCTGGCACCTACAGAACCTGGCATAGAGTATGTACTCGCTTTACTTACTGAACACTTGTTCAATGAATACATTTCAGTCCCAGAAATCACTAAATGAAATAAGTTTCTTCCACAAGGGGGGTGTGGATAGGGATGTATGTGAAACGTGATATCCCGGGTGCCATACCTTTTAGCAGATCCTGTTGGAGTTCTTTATTAGAAGGCTAGGTCAGGGGCGCCTAGGTGGTTCAGTCGGTTAAGCCTCTGCCTTTGGCTCAGGTCATGATTCCAGGGTCCAGGGATCGAGCCCTGCATGGGGCTCCCTGCTCAGTGGGGAGCCTGCTTCTCTCTCTCCCTCTCCCTCTGTTCTCTCTCTCTCAAAAGAATAAATAAAAATCTCTAAAAATAACAACAACAATAATAATAATAAAAGAAGTTTAGGTCAAACCGACCTCACATCAAAGGGAGTTTTGCATGGGAACAGGAATTTAGTATATGGGGTCAGACCTCATTCCCCACATCCCAGAGCTCTGCCTCTCACCGGCTATGTGGCCCTGGGCCATTTACCTCTCTCAGCCTCAGTTTGCAAATATATGAAATGGGACTCATAATGCCTGCCCAGTAGGGTGGTCACAGGGAGGAAATGAGGTCATCAGTTGTGGTCACTGATGATTCCATCTCTTGTTCTTCTTCCCTTGTTATTCTAAATTGTAATGTCCCGATTGTAATGTCCTGCCTGTGACAGCACCAGGACTTACGTCGTCTGTTGTGGTAAGAACAGTGTGTCCGTCTGTCGAGCATTTTCTGCATACGATAATGAACTTGGGTGTGGGGAGGCTCAGCGATCCTGACCCCCCGGAAGAGGGCCAGGGTTCCAGGGGGAAGGTAAGCCCGCAGTGAGGAGGACAGCTCTCGCTTGTGGCCGTGGCCATAGCCGCCCTGAGGGGCTTTGCAGGAAGAGTGGGGCGTGGCGGGCCGAGAGAGTTTCCTGTAGTGGGAGGCTTGGCCTGAACGTCGGGCCCCTGTGTTGTTACCTCCCCCAGCTCAGTGGAGGCTACTGGGAGGGCTCGAGCCGGGCCGAGCAGGGGAAGGCTGGTGAGGACCAGCCGGGCTGCAGAAGTATGCTGCAGATTACCCAGGGAAGCAAAGCCTCCCAGCTGTGGAAGTTCTTCCTCTGGGCTACTGGAATTTCTTCTGCTGGATTCTTAGTTTGTTTTCTCTTCTGCAGTCTTTGGGGGAAGGAGAGAAATGTTAATGACTCTCCTCCATTACCCAGCATTGATTTGCAGGAGGGGAGCTCTGCCATCCCCTGGTCTGCCTTTCCCTCTGTGCATCCCTCTGGATATTCTAACAAGGGCTTAACCAGAGATGAGTAAGTGTCAAGGCAGCCTTAGCTCACAGTGCTTCTCCCAAATTCCTCCTCCGTCTCCTATCGCTTTTTCCTCTCCTCCCGCTCCTCTACCTTACCAGTCCCTGTCCTTGGGGGCTCAGGGCAGAGGTCACCCTCCTGGGGGAGACAGTCCCCCCAGTCCTGCCCAGGTGGGCTCACCGCTGCTCCTCCCTGAGAGCCGCCAGCAGACAGCCCGGGAGCCCTGGGAAGTCAGGTCAAATGCAGACGATGCAGGAGCAAGAGCCAAGGGGAGGCGGTGTGTCCACCAGGGAGGTGATTAGCTCCACGGCGCCTCTAATAATAATCTGCGAGGCTAACAAACAGCACGGAGGAGGAGGCGGCGGCGAGGGCAGGCTGTGCGCTGGCTGTCTCTGTCCTTGTTAAGGTTAGACGAGGAGGGAGCCCTTGTTAATTGCAGGCTTATCCTGATTACTACCAGCTCTCTGCCGGCAGCCACAGGAGCCAAGGCCAAGGTTTATTAAGGAGACTGGGAGCAGCTGAAGACCAGTGGGGCAGGGTTTCCTCTGGGCCCTGGGGACCCAAACTTGTGCAAAAACCCTGGATTCACAAATTCAATTCGTTTGTCAGTCTGTATGGACTGGCTGCTGTGTGTTCTATAGAACATTCCAAGCAGAGCTGAATTTCGGTTTTGGAAGGATATGAGATGAGCCGACAAAGGTGGGTCTCCATCTATCCCATCGGAAGACTCCCTTCCAGGACACACACACACGGATGCACACTAGCACTCATGCACATACACTCACACACTCACACACACTTGGCTCTGAGCCCTCCCATGTTATAGACTCTATAAATATCCTTTGCATGGAATTCAACTTGAATTTGTACCTACAGGGAGGGGATGGTGCTGAGCTTGCTCTGGCTTCCCTGGATCCTTTGCTGCTCAAGCCTGTAGCTGGCTGGGGAGGAGGAGAGCACAGGGTGGGGAGGGAGGACTTACCTCAGCTAGGAGGTCCATGAAGCCTCTGGGAGCCAGCTGGTCCACCTTGAGAGGCAGTAGCAAAGGCAAAAGAACGGCCAGGCTGGGAGCCACAGGGGCTGGGAGAGCATAGACAGGACACCAAACCCAGCCTTAATGCAAATTTAGGGTTAGATCCTAGCTTGAGCAAGAGCTCTGGTTAGCCTCATACAGAACACGGCTGGCCCAAGCCCCGTGGACAGGAGCCCGTCAGATTGAATGGGGTGGAGGGCGGTGGGGTGAGGCGCAGGCTGCGGGGCTGACGGGACGTTAGTATAGGCAAATTGGAAAAATGCGGTTCTCCAAGGCTGTCCTCTGACACAGAATGAGTGACTCTTACCCCAGTGGATTATAACTTAAAGATCTCAAAGGGGCTCCTAGAAATAAGAAGGGTAGAATTTTCTCCCTGCTGGGTGGAGGTTTGTCTTATGCAGAAATCACTTCATCTCACTGCCTCTTGGATCTGGCCAGTGCATGGGCCAATATGACCCATGGGGTTCTGAGCTGCCCCGTCTTCTGCAACTGCTTAGAATGTCCCTTAATCCCCTGCCTCCCTGGGCAGCCCTCCCCTCTCTGCAGACCTGCCTACTGCCTGCAGTGGTCCAGAACCCACCTCTTCCCTCAGCTTCCAAACCTGACATGGTCTCCAGGATTGGCTTTGTGGTAGCAGGATCAATAACCGTTCTGTTAAATAATAATGATAATGAATGAATGACTATTAGGTTCTTCATAAGTGATAGGCCCCTGAGCTAAATGCTTTAAAATGCATTTTTTTGGTGTAATCCTTCTAAAAATCTGATGAAGGTTGATTTAATATATTTATGGGGCTTGGGGAGACAACCTGTCCAAGGTCTGGAGTGGCGTGGGGAGCAGGGAAGAATCACTTTGGGCTTCTCCTCCTGGAGTCACAAGGGCTCAGGGGGCCCTGGCCGCATGGGTTATCCTCTCCACCCTTCCAGTCCCACCTCTGGCCTGTGATGGCCAGAGCCTGGTTTCTTGGTCTTGGTGCAAACTTCCCCTCAATGGATAACCAAAGACCCACCACCAGTGATCATGTGTGGCTTTTGTCTGTTTCTTATGAAACTAATGAATACAGATTTTGGAGGAAGTCACTTTAATCCCTTAACCCTCCTTGTTTTTTGGGGGGAAAAAGGATCTCAGAAAGTATCTTCTGCAAGGATTTGAAAACAGGGCATTTTTTTTTTTCTTTTTCTGCAATTGGGCCCCTAGGCAGGAGCCTCTCTGAAGAGTCCGTCTCCAGGATCCATGCCCCCTCCCCTGGGATCTGAGTTTTTTTAATACGTTTATTATTATTTCCCAGCTTCTCTGTTCTGTGGCCCTGCTCCAAGATCATGAGTCATCATCAGTGGGGAGTGGATGAGGGTAGGGAGAGGAGGTGGGCGGGCCTCTCCCCTGCAGCACCCTCCCTTCCCCGCAGCACTGATTTTTCCATTCCATTTGACAAGTGGGGTTATTGCTTATTGGACACTTGGTGCTGTTCTGATGCCTTATTGCTACCAATTCATTTCATCGTCACATTAATCTGTAAGGTGTGCCTTGTGCCCATTTTGCTGATGAGAAAATGGAGACACAGCTGGATCAGTCATTTGTCCAGGGGCATAGCGTGGACATGTTGGAGAGAGGGCACAGACCCCCACAACCTTGGGCACAGCTCAGACTCCTACTTCTTGGTACTGGATGCTGGGGATGGTTATAAGTGATTTTTTTTTTTTTAATTGGCAAGCTGGCCTAGGAAACTTTCTACTCTGAATAGCACTGCTGTCCATGCCAAGTTCCAAGGCACTGATGTACTAATGAGTAGAGCTGTGGCCTGCTCTTTTGTGTCCCCCTCAGAATTGGAACAAAAGACACGCTCCATGGGTGTTGGGTGGGTGGCGGATTGATTGAATTTTGCACCTGCGGGAAGCTCCACTGGCTTCCACAGCTGCTGAGGTCAGAAAAAGGAAGGAGGGGAGGAGGCGTGGTGGTCCGTGTGAATGCGTCCCCCAGTGGGCAGAGCAGCCCTGGAGTGCCTACCATGCCTGTTCCTTGGGTAGATTTTCGAGGCAGACCCTGTGTATGGCACAAGGAGCTCCTTCCCCTCTTTCCTGGTGGACCCTAAGTAGCCGGCCGCCCTGGGAGGGGAATCAGCCTTTACTGAAGGAGGGTAATCCTTGGGACAAGGTGCACTTGCCTTTCTTGCCCCGCTGTGGAAGGGAACCCCGTGGATCTCCTGGGCCCAGAGACAGACAGGGGGAAAGCAGAGGAAGCTTGACAGCCGCCCCCAACCCTGGGACGGAGGCCGGGCCCTGTGCAGAGACTCATGGGCTGGTTCTAATAGGCATCTGCGTTCTGCCCTGGGCTCGGGGAGCCCTCCTCTGCTGCTACCTGCCCAGGTACGTCCCCCTGACAGCTAGACCCCTGCTGCGGGGCAGCTGGGCGCTGGGGAGACCAGAGGCAGAGCCCGGAGGAGGGGGAAGAAGATGTAACATACTGAGCCAAGCACACTCAGGGAAATAAAAGATCTATTTTTTTTTTTTCCGTTTGTTCTCAGCAAACATTTGTCATTTAATTTCTTCCTAATTACACAATTACGTAATTATGTAGTATTAGTAAAATAAAGCCTAAAGACGTTTGAATAAAGAATTACTTAAGTAAATAATGTCTGACTAAAGTAATTATTTCCCGGGTTTTCTTTTTTAAAGTAGAATTGGATGGAATGAGTTCAGGCATTGTTGTGGAACCAAGTGGGGGTGGGGACTGCACAGCCAGGGGCGGCACCCGGCTCCCCTTGCCCCCCTGGGGTTCAGTGCTCAGTACCCTGGCACCTTCCTCTCTTTGTAGAGGGGGCTCTGATAGCAAATCCCAACTCAGCGATGGCCTGGGAACTGGCCTCTGCTTTGAGCCTCACTGCGCCGGTCAGAAGGACCAGATGAAGACCAAGCTCCAAGCAGAAGTAGATACTCGGTGACCTAGGGCTCTGCCTTGGCCTCACCAGGCTTACAAAGAGACAGCTACATCTGAGGTCACCAGATCCATAAAGAGATCACCCTGGCTGCAGGAGGAAGGATAAGGGCCTGTGACACCGCGACAGGCGTCGGGGGAGGGTCTCAGAGCTGCAAAGCTCCCTGGAGACCTCATGTGGGCAGGCCCCCAGAGTCAGGCTACCGGTCCATCCTGGCTGTTTCCTTCTTGGCCCGGAGTGTTGCAGAGCAGGGCTGATTTATTCAGGGGTGGCCTTCAGCTCCCCAAAGCCCTAGGGGCCTGAGCAAGTTCCTTGGTAGACTTGGACCTGGCAGTGTGCTCGAGGGGTGAGGAACGAGTCCTCCCAGAATTGCTGGCCGGGCCTGGGATTAAGGGCACCACTTTGCCTCCCAGCTGCCTAGGGCCCAGCCACCCCGCTCCCCCCGGCAAGACCAGACAGACGCCAGCTCTCAGACACAGGAACCCCTTTTCTGCGTGCCTGAGAGTCTGATGAGGGACTGACGCCGCACCTTCTTATAGGTGATGCCTGGGGAGCCAGGCCAGCCTGTGCCCCCTAAATCATTCCTCCACTCCCCTCTTCACAGTGCTTGCTCGTCCTTCAGAAGAGATTTGTTCATTCCTTCGATCTGGAAAGTCCCTGGACAAGGGAAATCCTTGTCTTCTCCAGTCTTCCCTTAGACAGTAGAACCAATATATTCCCCCTTGGAGCTGTTTCTGAGTTTCCCGAGGCCTCGTGGTTCCTGCGGAATTCCTGCGAAGCTGAGGTACTCGTCTAGGATCCTCAGAGGCAGCTGGTGTCAGACAGGATTGTTTGTCGTGCCCCTCCGCCTGCTCCAGGTCTCTGAGGGCTCAGACACCAGTTTGAAAACGAAGCAGGTCAAGACGACTTGGTCTTCTCCCTGGGGCCGTGGCTTTGCGCCTTCAACAGGCGGCCCACCCAGACCAGCATCATGTGAAGAGAACACCACAGAAGCTTCTGGAAAGTGACTGGAGCCACGGGGACTATATTGGGAAGGAATGCTGACACAGTCCTCCAAAGGCCAGTTAAAAAGATCAGTTTTTCTTGAGCGGAGTATCTGTTCCCTGAGCAGCAAAAGTTTGGCAACATTTAGTAAAATTGAAGATACATTTCCCTACAATCCCGCAACTCTACTTTAGACATATGTTCTGGAGAAACTCATATAAGTGCAGAAAGAGACATACACCAGAGAAATCACAGTAGCATTGTTTATAATAGCAAAAAACAAAAAAACAAACAAAAAAGCCCCCACAGAAAACAAAAAACAAGAGGAAACCACCTAAATTTCCACCCACAGGAATATGAGTACATTGTAGAATACTCATCCAATGGAATTCTTTCCAGTAATAAAAGTAAAGGAAGTGGAGCTACATGTATCAATGTGGATGATCCCATAAAACACTACAGAGCTAAAAAAGCAAGTTGCAAAAGAATATATACGCTGTGATACCACTTAGACAAGCTGTAAACTATGCAAAAACCACACTATGTACTGTTGATGAATAATACATAGGAATATAAACACCAGATTCAAGATGGTCAAATTCAAGAGAGGGGGAATACGGGGTAGGAAGGAGGCTTTCGAGGGAGGGGATGCTACGGTACGTAGGTATCCAACTTTGCTGATCATGTTTTATGTATTAGGCAAGGTGGTAGGTACGAGAGTATGTATTATATACTCTTCTTTAAAATTTTTGAATGCTTAAAATATTTTAAGAAATGTTTTACTACAAAATCAAAATGTGCAAATCCACCCAACAATCAGAGATCCCATGGGCTTTCCCCCAGAAGTGTCAGAATGTGGTGTGTATGTGTCTGAGATGCCAGAGGTGGGGGTGACGGTGGGGGTAAGGGCTGGTAGAAAAGACCGCAACTAGAACAGGCCACAGCTGGCTCCTGGGTAGTTTTCTGGGTTGAATACTCATTCACTGAAGTTCTCCTCTTCCCACAATATTTGCCTACGTAACAAGCTAAATATTCATTGAGTAATTAACCAGTTCAAATTTGTGGTATGAAAAGACAATTCCTTCTAATTATAGGGATGTCAGTTAAAAGATGCCACACTAGGATGCCATTCACTGCCAAGAGAGCCTTTATAAAATTCTTGCTGTGATTTAGATTCAAAAAGGTTAAAAAAAAAAAAAAGACACCATTGTTTTTGATAATTAAATATTTACCGGAGCTGAGAAAATAAGTCACACTAATGTTTCAGGCTAATCAAAAGCTCTTAAAAAAAAAAAAAAAGTCCCAGTGAAGATATTATTGCTCTCACAGCTTCACGGTTAGGTTCAAAGATTTCTGGGCTAACACCAGCACCACAGCCAAGTTTCCCAGAGGCTCTGACCACTCTCCTAACTTCACACCCAGAGAAGTACTTACACAGCCCTCTCTCCTGGAGACATTATGTAATTTACAGTTACTCTTCTGTTTTGTAATTTTAAATAGCCCACCGTTGTCCACCCGCCCCCCATGGCCAGTTGGATTCTAAGTGTCATGACTACAGAGCTGTGTTTTTTTTAGGGGAGCAGAAGCAGGGAAAGGGGAGGAGGTATGTCACCTGTAATCCAGTTCTCTCTAAGGGAAACTCAGTAATTGCTTAGCTACAATGTCAATTCGTGTGGTAGGAATTGCACCATGACTGGAGATCCAGCTCTGAGGCTCCCCAGCTGTGAGATGTTGGGTGAGTTACTTACCTTCTCTCAGTCTCAGTTTTGCTTTCTGTAAAATGGGAATATTGCATAACTACCTTACAGAATTGTGATGACGATCCAATGAGGTAACAGTTGTGAAAACGATTCGTATGTTGTAATTTGCCACACAAGCATAAAGCATTATGCAAAGTCAACTATTATCATTATAGATAGTGATGATATGTGCTGGAAATGGAGAGATTAAGGGACCTTAAACCCATCCTTTTAAATAGTATATTCATGGGCATTGTCTACACCTGAGACCCACTACCCCTCCCTCTGCAGGTAGTGACCAGTGTGGGAGAAGTCCTGTCCCCATTCAGCTCCTGGCCCTTCTCAGGTCATGCACCCATGACCACAGCTGCTTGGTCCAGGGATAGGGCTTGGCCAATCTGAGAACTGTCCGTGAATTTTAACAAGGACTGAGGAAGCTAGTCAGATCATCTCTGCTTAAAAATGTTATAAATAGGGAACATCCTAACTGTATTGTATCTGTTAATAATAGAATTTGCTGCATTTAACTGAACCCCCTGCCCCCCCTCACCTCACCCTCACATGCTACAGAAAAACAAAACTAAACAAAAAACAGTGCTTAAATAAAACAAACATATATTCCCTCTTATGTAAAGAAGTCCAGAGGTCGGCAGCGCAGGGTCAGCCAGAGAGCTCCAAGGTCACTCTATCTTTCTGCTTCTCCATCCTCCATGCAGTGTCCCCCTTTTGAGTCATCTAAGGTGTCAATAAAGGTGCAGGGATCTTAGTGATCTTATTTGCATGCCAGGCGGTAGGAAGGACTCAAGGGAGGGGGAAAAAAATTACACTTCCCTTTTAAGTAACTCATCTGCTTACATCTCATTGGCCAGAACTTAGTCACATGGCCAAGCCTAGCTGCAAAGATACCTGGGAAATGTAGTCTTTGAGCTGGAGACTGACGCTGCCCAATAAAACTGTGTTTCTGTCACTAAGGAAGAAAGGAAGAATGTCTGTGGGGCTGGGCTACTAGTAATCTCTGCCACGTGGAATAATTCTGTCACAAGGACGAAGCTGTTTCATTGTAGCATCTCTGCATTTCCTACTGTTTGATTATTCAATCTTAGCTCTGATTATGGGAAATATTCAGGATCCTTTTAATAAATTCCTCCTTTTCTGCCTTTTATTAAAAAAGTGTCAGTCACAACTCTAAGGGTCCTGATATTCTTCTCCTCTAAGACGGCTTTAGAGCTTCCGGTGACACCCGATGGGGGCAATGGAGGACCTCACTGGTAGTGGGAGGTCTTTTTCAGAGCCCCAGGGCACTCACAATGTCACACTTGACCCGGTAGGGAGGGACGATACCAGACCCTGGAGGCCTATCGGTAAATCTAACTAGAGGACAGGCTCCTGTCTAGGTTCATGTGGTGCTCTGTCCTTTGCCCTTGGAGCTGCTCCCTACTTCCGTAGGTCCTAAACCCAAGACTCTGTGGCTCTCCCCTTGGCTCTGGGTCCCGGAACATTGCAGAGAACTTGGAATTGCTTTCTGCTTCCTCGTCCCTTCCAGCGTTGTCTGAAATCACTGTTGTTTCTCTTCTCCACTCTGAAGTGCTGGGATAGAACTTGAGCCCCAGTGACTCAAGCTTTCAGCGGCTTCCTCTCCTCCTGCCTGGCAGAAGCCCAGGAGAGGCCTCTGAGTGGTTAGTCTGTCTGCCTGGTAGCGGCAGGATCAGCACCTCCTCTTAGCTTGGCAAAGAGCAAGGTGGGACTAAGGCGGGGGTTGGGGGGGGAGGCTCTCCTTGGCAATGCCTCTGGGGAGTCACTCATACCACACTTCTGGTGTCACCTAGCCTGGGGGTTCAGCTGACTTCGAAAGAGCCTGGAGGCACGTTTTGGGAGGACAGTGAGGTATCATGTTATTGTTTTAGACCCAGTAACTAACTAGAAACAGAGCTCATCTCCTGCTACCCTGCACCCTTCTCAGAGAGGCTGGAGGTGGAGCTCAGAGCTGATCATAGGATTTGCAAGGACAGGTCATTGTGGTTGGTTGATGGACATTTGAGAATGCATTTTGTGCTGAGTCGATGGGTAAAAAATACTTCTCTATGAGCTGATTTTATTGCTGCAATGAACCTCATCTCTGTGAGTCAGAAGGTCATCCTCTGTAGCAACCATGTGACTGGGAATCAGAGGAAAGAGGAATCGATAGGCCTTCAGAAGTAATTTTATACACCTCTTGCTGCTATTCCATTAAACCCAATTGCCTAGTAGCTAACCATTACGGAGCACTCATTACCTACGAGGACCAGGTTAAGAGTATTATTTTATGTCATTCTGCCAACAACCCTCTGACATGGCCATGTTTAACAGTCCAGTTTAGCAGATGGGAAAACTGAGGCCCATAGTGAGTCACCAAGTAGACAGAGCCAGGATTCAAAATCAGTGCTCGTGTGATTGCCAAGCCTATCCTACTCCACATGCCCTACTGCCTTCTACAGGGTTTCCTGAAGGTTCACAGTGTACCTTGAGCTGCCGGTTTCTAGAGGCCAGCTCATTCTGAAGGTGGCCATACCTGCCTCCTATGCCTCCCTTGCTATTAAGTTCCGGAAGCACGATATCACCCAGAGCTAACACGGAGCAATTCAATGGAAACATAATGGGAGCCACATATGCATTTTACATATTTTAGTAGGCCCATTAAAAAAAAAAAGGAACAGGTACCACTGTAACTCATGGCGTTTGCATGAAATATTGAAATAATCACATTACAGTGGTACATAGCTACGCAGAAAACAAAAAGCTTCACTCTGGATCAATCCATTGACTCTTATGTGATCCGTGGTGCGTTCTTAATGCTAGAAATGATGCATTTTCCCAATACGTGTATCACAGTACAACAGTATATCTTACAGAATACAGTGGCTAAAGTGAAGTGTGGTCCTATCAAAAAAATAAAGGAGTATCTAATGCAAAAAAATATTTTACATTTCTTCTGCTTTTTAATTTAAATTAAATAACATGTAAAAAAAATTCAGCTCCTTGGCAGTACTGGCCACACTTCCGAGTGCCTGAGAACCACATATGGCTGGTGGCCTAGTATCTCACTGAAATTCTTCATGATACACATACAGTTAACACGTCCTGGGCAAAGAGAAAACAGATCAGGGTGGACGGGAGATCTCTGCAGAGAAGAGAAGTAGGGGCTAGAATGGCATGGGGGCCCCTGGGAAAGGGAAATCACGGTCAAGTTTGGAAACAGAATAATACAATGGGAATGGTGCTTTAAGGAGATTAATCTGGAAGCATTGAAAAAAATGGGTTGTGGGGACACAGATGAGAGGCAGGAAGATTATGGGGAGGGGAGGTGGTGAAGCCATGAACACGAGAGTAGCCAGGAAAGGAAAACAGTATGTCTGAGAAACAGGGAGAGTGACCATGAGTCAGTGGTTGGCTACACAAGGGGAACCAAGGAAGGGGGGAGAGTCGCAAGTCCCCTGAGGTTTTAGCCTCCAACAATAGAAAATGATAATAGCTCTGATGAAACAGGGAAGTGAGGAGGGGAAGCGAGCTGGGGGGCGGGGAGTGGTGCAGGGGATACAGGGAGCTCAGTTTTGCTCCTCCTGTGTGTGCCCTCTGCTGTCTCCCTCCTTGTGACTCCTTCTCCTTCCTTCTCTGTCTCACCTCCCTTCCCCCTCCCGTTCTTCTCCTGAGCCAGATTGAGCTCACATCATGTGCTGGAGGCCAGTGGGTTTACCAGGCATTTCCCAGGCCCGAGGAAGAACCATCAAGAGGGGCGGTGGGTGCTTCTTCATCCAAGACAACAAAATAAATGTTCTCTCTCAAACATCCCCTCTTGCCACAGCTGGCATAACCGCGGGCTTTTGGCCGGGTGTCAGGAGTAGAAGGAACAGGTAGTATGGGTCAAGTATGTGTCTCAACATTTGTGACCAGCATTTCACTCAAGAGTGTTATTATTTCCCAGCTGATCGTGGGGAAAATGAGGCACGGAGAGATGAAGTGACTTCCCTAAGGACACACAACTGGGACGTGGCGGGGTAGGATTTCATTCCCACGGTGTGTGCTGAATACCCACTATGGGTGGCAAAAAAAAAAAAAAAAAAAGGGCCAGTCACCTTCCCTTTGTTGTGGGCTGGTGTTTGGGTCCCCAGCAGAATCCCCCTGTTGAAACTCTACCCTCCCCCTTTCCCCTCCCCCTCCCCCTCAGTGTGATGCTCTTTAGAGAAGGGGCCCTTGGGAGGTGATTTAGTATAGATGAGGTCAGGAGGTGAGACCCTCCTGGCAGGATCAGTGCCCTTGTGAGAAGAGGAAGACAAAGAGATCTTACCCTCTCCACTGCAGGCACCAGGGAAAGGAAGCGGCCATCTACAAACCAGGAGATGGGCTCTCACTAGGAACTGAATCTGTCCACACCTCGATCTTGGACGCCCAGCCTCCAAAACTGAGAGAAACTAACATCTGTTGGTTAAGCCCCCCGCCTGTGCTATCTTGTTATAGCGACTGAGCTGACGGAGAGGTCCTGCTTCAGGGGTGCTTGCCTCTCCAGAACTTTCTGAAGGGCAGGCTTTTCCCAGAAAGCGTGGCCCTTATGACACCCCAGCATGGCTTTAACTTCCACAGCTGGGGTTCATGACAAGCAGGCCAGGGAGCCTGTGTGGGAAGCAAAGGAGGGAGAGGTGAGACAGGCTCTGGGGAGGTAGGGGTATACTCCTCAAGTCGCTTTTTTCATTGTTAATCAGGTGACTATGGCCAGGGACCTGTGTTTCTGCTCTAGAAGCTGTGTTTTGATGGTGTTGTTTAATATAGTGACCCACCTTCAAATACATACCAAGAAAAAGAAAAAAAAGGCCTTCCAGTGAAATAGGAGCTGGGGGAAGCAGCGGAGGGAGGAGAAGATGGGAAATTCTGCGTGGCTCCTGTGTATCGGCTCAAGGGATTTGCTCTGGACTCTCAGAGCCAAGTGAATATTGCTTATTCATGTGTGATCTAATCCTCTGCAGGCCAGAGGCTGAGGGCAGCAGGGGTGACCTGGTCGTCGAGGGGCAGGGAGGGGCTGCTGCGTCTGTCCTTGAACATGAGCTCTGGGGGACCGGGCCAGGCAGGCGTCACCGGCTCTGGGAGGCCAGGGTTGGGAGATGTTTTCTCTCGAGTGGCTTGTGTGGGTGCAGAGGCCATGACCGGGAGGAGGTGTGGACTGGAGGTGGGATGGGTGATCAGGTCTGGGATCCCCGGCAGGCCAAGGGAGTGGGACAGAGTGCGCGGCTCCCACATCCAGGGGGACAGAAGCTCCGGGCGCCCCACTGCATCGCCCCGTCCCCAACAGAGGGACAGCACAGCCTCAGACAGATGTGGGCTCTCAGGCGGAGAACGTCTTTGTGATCCACTCAGTGGGTGATGGATCATCGGAGAACGAGCAGCAGAGCCAAGTCTTGGCCACCCAGAAGCTCTGACTTGATAACGTGTGATAATTCACTTAGGGGCACCAGGAAGAAGATTTCCCAACTGCGGCTAACCAGTGTTGAAGACCTGAAAACAGCCACTTGGGACTGCTTTTATGTTCCGCTGTCGGCTTAGAAGCAAATGTCTAAGAGAATAACCTGGACATGGATCAAGCAAATGTGCTGGGAACCCCCTGTGAGGCACAGATCTGCTCTTATACCCTGCTGAGGGCCTGTGCACCCGGCCTGCTCCCTTCCAGCCACCCGGGGAGACAGTCAGAGCCTCTGAAATGTCTGAGAGGGCCCCACGGCAGCTGGCCTGAGTCTGGGGGACAATCCTGGCACAGAGACATTGTGGAGCAGTAGGCAATCATCTTTGTAGCTACTTGAGTGGAGAAGGTAAAAAATGGCCCTTTCTTGACCAGTGGAAATGATGGGGCACAAGCCCGTTCTCTGGCCACAGGGGACTTTGACCGTCTAGGTGTGGAGGGCCAGGCTACGGGAGACCCCTGTTTTCCACGGGGAAAGGAAGGGCTCTCTAGAACCACCATACAGAGGGAAAGGAGAGAAGACATCCTCCCAACCCCTCCATCTGTCCTTTCCTCTACCTCCTAGCCACAAAATAACTTACGGTAGTTTTGTTGGAACCAAACACTGGCTTGGTGGTGGGGGTGGGGGAGGGCTGGAATCCTGTAGAATCCTTTAACAGAACAAGTGTAAGAAGAAGAACAGAAACACCAGCAGATGCCATTATGTCTGCCAGGCACTGGCAGTGAACGCAGTCACCTTTCCTCCATGAACTCTGAGTGATGACATAGCCCTCCTCCGACCTTACAGATACTGGTAACCACATTCGCCTGGAGGGAAGTGTCTGGGAACGCTTACCAAAAATAAACCCAGGTAATTTCTGAGCAGGTGGGTTACCTTGGTGAATGATGACTGTGTTGCTACCATCATTGGCTGGCTTCCAGCAGGTGGGGAGGAACAGCGGTAAAGCACCTGAACAGGGTGAAGGTTGACCAGATACCTGACCAGGACTTTCAGTACGACAGCCCCACCACGTAGTTCATAAACAGTTGCGTGTCCCGATGGAGGTTTTCTAGTGTGGCAGAAGGACATAAGGGAGGAAAATAGGCTTAGCCTCCATTTTACATTCGGAACAGCTGAGTCTGAGAGAGGGGGAATGATGGTTCCAAAGTCATGGAGCAAGTGAGTTACAGAGTCACCACAACCACACGCGTGTCTCCTGCTAGACCGAATCCTAGCTCAGAGGAAGGCATCAACAACTCTGCCTTGAATACAAGGGAGACATCGGGCTCAGCAGAGTCCACGCCTCCAGAGAGATACCGCATCGGGGATGAATGACAACAGGAAAAGGTTTTATCGCTCTCAGGGAAAAGCATCTTTAGGGTTTTAGAGGGTCATTTCCTAAATCAGTGGCTCTTTTTCTTGGCTAAAAGTCACAGTTATAGACTCTCAGAGATAGAAGGGATGTTGGAGGATGTCTAATTTCATCCCCTCTTTCTACAGAAGAAGGAAAAAAGGCCCAGACAGAGGAACAGGGCTGTTCGAGATCACACAATGAGTAGAAGACATGGTTGAGCCTAGAATGGAGGAATTTTGACTCTGAGCCCATGCCCTTCCCACCGCTTCGTGAACATTTCTAACATCTTTGGGTTCTCCCCACCATGAGGACACATGGCAACTCACCCCAATCTGACTTGGTCAAAAAGTGAAACTTCCACAACGTATTTTTCTGCTCTCTCCCTACCGCATCCCCTCCTCCCGCCCCACTAACTGGACAGATGGTTCAGCACCAGCACCATCTCCCGGAGGCCCGGAAGGGGGCACCCATTTTTCCAATGCCTAGATTGGGAAGATATTACTGTTAGTTTTAAAAAAAAAAATCTTCAAGATTTACATAAAAGTCTGATAATGAAGATAATGTTCTACAGATGAAATGGAAGACAGACCCATGAAATTTGCGTAGCACGGGCTAGACGCAAGCCCCCACACGTACTCAGCAGCCTGTGTATGACACAGAGGACCCTGCAGCGTCGCGGGGGAAGAAGGACCCTTTTCATTAAATGATGCTTAGTGGAGCGGATATCCTTACGGGGGGGGGGGGAGAAAAAACAAACAAAAGGAATTTGAGTCCCTAACTTATGCCACACAGACACATTTTAGTTCTAAATGAAAAAGATACATTGATTAAGGCTTTTAGGAAACAAAAACAAAAACAAAAACAAAAACAAAAAACCAGCAACATAGGAGGGTATCTTCAGGACCCAGGCTAGATAAAGATCTCTCAGACAACACATAAAAACCCTAAGCATAAGGGGAAAAAATTGATTAATTGAACTACATTAAAATTAATTACTTCAATTAATCAAAAACACAAGTTAAGAAAGCAAAAGGGCAAGCCGCAGAGTGGGAGAAGGTATTTGCAAAACATGTATCTATCAAAGGACTCGTATCCGGACTATGTGAAGCACCGTTCAAGTCAATAAGAAAAAGGCAGACAATTCAATGAGAAAATGGGCAAAAGACTTGAAATGGCCTTTCTGAAAGGAAGGTCTCCAAGAGACCCATAAACATACAGAAAGGTGCTCAACACTTTTGGTAATCGGGGGCGTGTAAGTTCAAATCGCTGAAATATCACCACATTTCCAGCGGAATGGTTAACATACAAGAGACAACAGCAGGTCCTGGGGAGGGTGTGGAACAATCATCTGAAACACGACCGGTGGGAGATTGAACGGGACAAGCACTTTGGAAGGCAGTGTGGCAGGACCTGCACACGTATCCTACTGCCGGCACACGTACGTGCATTTATCAAAAGACACACAAAACGTTCCTCGCAGCGTGTTAGATGCCAAGGGCTGAAAACAGTGTGGGTGTTTGTCAACAGTGGAATGCATGAGTACAGGGAGTTTGCCCACACTCGGGGATACGTCCCTAGAAGGGAGAGAATGAACGGTGGCCCAACAGCAGCACGGATGGATCTCACAGCTACCGTGGAGAACGAAAGCAAGCAGACACGACAAAGAACGTTCGGTAGGATTCCATTTGCAGAAGACTTGGAAGCACGGAAGGCTAACCTATAGCGTGACGTAGGAGACGGGTTCCCCTGGAGCAGGGATACGGTTGGAAGGGGAGTCTCAGGGGGAGGTGGGGGAGCGCAAGGCTTCTGTTTCTTGCTCTAGTTTCTGAGCACATGGATGCGTACGTTTGCTGAAGGCTCACTCTTCCACCTCAACAAACTGCCCTAAAACATTTGAAGTGGAGAAAAGCAAGGGGAAAGGGCAGGGGCTTCTGTTGGTCCTCCTTCAAGCCTGCCACCGTGCCAGACCGCACAGGAGCCAAGCCCGAGGACCCTGCCAACCGCCACTAGGGCATGGCTGCTATGTCCTCTGTTTTCCAGATGGGAAAACTGAGACACAGAAAGAGTAATCGTCCAAGGCCATGCCATTACCAAATGCTGGAACCAGATTCCACCTAGGGTTCGAATCCAGGTTTGACCGTGTCCCGAGCTCCACTTTCTTTCCTCGGCATCATGGCGCTTTCAAGGAATGAGCACCCATGTTGGAGTCCGGGAGTCGGGTTTGAATCCCAGCAGTCCCTCCCATATGACCTTGGGGAAATCACCCAGTCTAGCCGGTTCCTGATGTTTTCATCTGTTCTTTCGGGGGATGGGGTGGCAGTGGAGAAGGTGATGCCAGTGCAGGGCTGTGGAATTGATCACAAAACCACTAACCCAGCCCTGGACTCAGCAGGTGAAGAATACATTCTGCTTCACCCAAACCTTGGGAGGTGTTCCTGCCCTTCCTAGCGGGGGTGTGGCGCTCGCAGCCAAATTCACCACGCCCCACTCCCTGGTGTCACTGTTCTAGTGAAATCAGGCCAAGACATCATCAAGGTCAAGTTCAGCGGGGGAAGGAACATGTTCAGGCTGAGGGTGTGCGTGAACGTGGGCAAAAGCCTCTGCTTTGGTGTTGGGGGAGTGGACGGGCAGAACTTGGTAAATATGGTTTCCGCTTACTGTTCCAACACCAGCTGGCGGAGCTGAGTCCATTTGCTCCCCCTGAGTTCTCCCCGTGAAAGAGAGGCTGGGATTGTGAAGAAGGAACCCCCAAGCCACTAGAATCACTCTCTGAAACACAGAGGATCCGGCAACCTCCTTCCACAACAGAAATGAGTTCAACTTTTTTTTTTTTTTGTCCTCTAAGAATAGTCAGGAAAATGGATGGAAGGTAAATAGCATCTGTATTTGCTCAACATTATGTCACCTGTCCCCAAGTTTCCTGTGTCTGTTGAGGAATTGGAGCTTTGGGGTGGGAGGGGGTGGGGACAGGAGTTGAGGTGGCGCCCTTGAGGGCAGAACACGCAGATGGGATTTTATATGAACTTGTGGTCGCGGTTACGTTCTGTACGTGAGGCACATGAAAAGAGGTGCCAATCCCTTTGCCAAGGTGAACGTGGCAGAGCCGTCCTTCATGTCCACGGCTGAAAAACCCTCTCCTTGTAAAGGCTCAGACATCACCATGGGGTGGGTGGGGGCAAGTGAGTTTTAGCAGGAGGGCATGGGGGGGTTCTGAGGGGGAGCCCAGCCCCCTGCTGGTCTGCCCCTACCCTACCTCCCGGAAACTCACCAAAGTCTTCATTTCTCTGTTGCTAAATTGCACACATTGATCTGATGTGTACAAAGTTGCAAAGCAAGTTGGCAGGAGCACTGGAGTGTGTCAGGTCTACTAGGGAATAAATATACTTGGGCTTTTAGTTTAAATGTGTTGAGAGCCAGGGAATGGCTTGACAGCCATGGGGAGCCCAAGTGCCTGTTCCCCACCAAACAAGTCCCTTTGTAAGTTGGAGCTTGTCAGTCAACATGGCCCCATAGGTACCTGCCCCTGGGGACAGACGTCCCCACCCACGCTGCTGGCCTGTCATTGAGGAGATGAGGCGTGGGTGGGAAGGAGGCCAAGGTGGCTGGCTGTTGGGAGGGGAGTCTTTTTAATACGGCTCTGACCTCTCCCCCTCCAAGGTCTTGGCCCTGACGTGTGCACCTTTCCAAGGAGAAGGGGAGGGGCTGGCTGTGGGAGCCCAGAGCAGACCCGGGCCCAGCTCTGGGCTCTTCCCACCACAGCAACCTTCGGACGGCCTGTCTGACTTGTTACCTTTTCTAATATTAATATCTTGATTAATTCCAGACCAATTGTTCTTTTTTTTTTCCTTTATTTCCTAGCCTTTGCAAACCACCCACTCCTCTCTGAGAGTGACTTTGATTGAAGTTTGAAGTTTTCAGGTTCAGTTGTTTTCTAGTTACTTGTTATTACAAAATGTAGCAATTTCCCCCCAGTAAAGAGGAAAAAGGCCCTTCCTCCCTCCCCTCTTCTTCTCCCCCTCACCCCCTCTCCACATTTCCTGGTGTGTCATAACTTAAAAAAGGCCTGCGTGATATGCTTATTTATTCTTCTCCATCCTTCCTTCCACTCGATCTTGGGCTGAGGCCAAAACTTGTGGGAAACAAAGAAGCAGCCATCCGAACAGTCTCCTTCCGAGCCCAAGTGTTTGTTCGTGTGACCGCTGCCCTCTTGGGCCGGGGTAGGGGGTGCGCCGGCGGGGAGATGAGGGGGACTAGCGGGTGTGCTCAGCACCTTCCCTTGCACGGGCCACCCCGTAACCCGTGGCCCAGCATCGAGTGGCTATGAAAGGCCCCCTTGTGCTGGAAAGCAGTCAGTCCCAAGGGGGCCTCCTTAGAAGGTAATTGCCTCCTCCCAGGGTGGGCCGTGCTGAAATTTATAGCTCCGCTCAATACAGCGATTGTGTAACTCGTCAGGAAGCCATGGGGGTGGCTTAGAGCTGGTGGGGGGGTGCAGACCTGGGAACCCAGGCAGGGCTGGGGGGCCCTGCTGGGGCAGCCACAGGCAGAGAGGTGGACGTCACTGTCCCCCCTCCCCCCAACGTCCTCCCTGCTCCCATTCTCCAGGCTGTGCCTCTTTCCAGAAGGAAACTCTGGCTACCTGCACGTGCTGAGAAGCTTGGCTCCGAATGAGAGGAGGCGGCCTCGGGAAGGAGTGTGTGCTTAGAAAGGATGGGTGCCACGTGCTGGTCCCTGAAAGAGAGCCGGGCTGCTTTCTCCCAGCTCAGCTCCACCGCCTGAAGAAGTCAAGCCAAAGGTTCCTCCCAGCCTACTGATACTGGGGGTCCCCCTGCTGATTTATTTTATTGCTATTCACACACACACACACACACACACACACACACACACACACCAGCAACTCAAAGGTGTAATGAAGAAATGATTGGTTTCAGAAAGCCGGGGAGGTCAGAACATAGGCCCCGGACCTAACCTGGAATTTCTCCGCAGGCGAATGGCAGCCGAGAAGAGCAGAGTGGGGACCACCGCCGCTTGCCGGACAGATGCCCAGCCTTCAGCCTTCTTCCACCTTGCTCTGTCTTCTGAGAGCAGAGCTGAAGCCCCGAGATGCCGCCTGGAGCAAGCAGCTGAAAGGCCAGTGGCTGGGGCTGGGCAGGGGGCAGGGGCGTGGGCAGGGGCCCGGGACTGCCACAGGCTTGGGTGGGAGGCAGAGGGGAAGGAGCACGGAGGGAGACAAGGTCCAAGGCTGACCCGCAGAGGAGGAGACTTGAGTTCGGGTGTAGGGAAGGCTGGAAGGCTCTGTCCCAAGTGTGCCTGAGGTGTGGGTTCAAGACCTCTGCTCAGAGTGGCCCCTGGCATGGAGGTGGGGAGAGGTCCCTAGAAGGAGCCCAACCAGTTCAGAGAAGCTCTGGGGGTGCCCAGAGTTGGCAGGAGCTCAGCCCCTCCTATGTCTTGTCGTACTGGTCTCTGGGCTCAGTGAGGCTCAAATTACTCAGTCCTGCCTCAAAATTAAAAAGGAAGAGTTGTAGGCGGTCCCACTGACTCCTGAGTTCTGCTTGGAGTGGCTCCGCAGCTGCCCCAGGGGAAGTCACGGGGCATCCCACTTGGGGATTCAGACAGAAGGGGCCTGTACGTGTAAATGCTGTTTCCTGTGGCCGATTTTGGTGTTGGAAGGGGTATATTTGTTAAATTCTAGTCGATATCCAAGGGGCCCTGTGTTTACTCCATTAGGAAACCAGATAGAGCTAATCAATGCTAGAAGGAGTCTAGTTAACTCCCGAGGGAAGGCAAATATAAACAGCAGCATTCAAATCGATGTAAAATGCAGCCCCCCTCCCAACTGCATTTGGTTAGGGTGGCCACCAACAGGCCTGTGCAGCAAGCTCGGGCTGTCCGGGGAGGCAGGCTTCTCCCTGGGGGCCAAGGCTGAACAGGGGACCACCTGGCAGTCAGAGTCCTGCTGCCTTCTGAGCCGATTAAGGTTCCACAGTAGCTGTGGGCCTTGGGCAAATCAGAGGGCCTCCCAGACCCTCAGTGTCTTCATCAGAATGGCAGTCAGTAACACTGAAGTATATTTCCAGCTCATCAAAGGGTTTGATGATCTTACTTGGAATTCATCACCTTTTGAGGTGGATATCATTTCACTATTTCCACTCTGCAGATAAAGAGAATTGCACTCAGAAATTAAGGGCTTCACTAAGGCCTCAGGCAGAGAGAACAGGAGAGTCTTAAATCCAAGTCCGGTGAGCCCAATATGATTCCTCTAGGCCCTACCATTCTGTGAAGGACTTTCCGTCATACTACCTGGTGGGATCCACGTAACCCCATGAAATAGTTGGTATTTTACTACTTATTTGCCAGTTAAGAAGTAAAATCCTGAGGTGCAGAGAAGAGGTTGGTCCAAAGTCACACAGATTGTCCGAGTTCCACCCCTGCTTATTCAAGATCATGGTACCTCTGTCCCGGGCGGGATTTGGGATAGCTGATATCTGATATCTTTTCTGGGCAAACCATGCTGAGATGCTTTAATGTTCTTTCCCAAGCTCACCCTCTTAGAGACTTCCTTTCTCAATATGACCATGGTCACCAATAAAGTCCAGTGCCTCTGGTGGAAGGGCAGAGGGGAGGAGGTACAGAAAGGCCCCGAAAGTAGCCACCCTCTCTCCATCGCATTTTCTGCTGCCAAACCTCCGCCCTCTCCAGCTGAGGAATATCCTTTTCTGGTCTGGGGACCTTCCTTCAGGAGCGGCCATTCCCGCATCTGTCCCTTTAAGACCTCTGCAGAGATGGTCGTGGAGTTCACCGACCAGCTCCCTGGAACCATTGCTGGGCATCAGATCTGGGGCTCTGTGACCCTTATTAGCTCCCCCAGGCTGGGGAAGCATATTTCACTCACAGCCAAAGACTGCTCCCCAGGGTGAGTTCTCCAAGCAGTTAAACTCTGTTTGACTGTGATTCTAATTACTCCCAAGCTTGAGTCCCTTACCTGTGCAGGGGTGGCGAGTTCGGTCCAACTCTCAGGGGAGACGCTCCAAGATTTAGGAGAGATTTCTCTACCTCCTTTGGAAAGGGGGGCAAGCAATACACATCTCCTCCTCCAACATCATTTTCTTCTATTCAATTTATACCTTGCATGGGGACACCAGAAGAGTTAGCTAGGGCTCTCTGATTATTATCAATAGTGATTTCTTACTTATTTATCTTTTTAAAAGATTTTACCTATTTATTTGAGAGAGTGCAGGAGCAGGAGTGGGGGGAAGGGGCAGAGAGAGGGAGAAGCAGACTCCCCACTGAGCAGGGAGCCCGATGTGGGGCTCGATCCCAGGACCCTGGGATCATGACCTGAGCCAAAGGTAGAGGCTTTAATCGACTTGAGCCACCCTGGCGCCCCTGATTTGTTACTTCTCTAGATAGTTGTACACGTAGTTTACATAGAGCCTCCCCCTCCCCATGACGCTATCCATCTACTTGCTATCAGTGTGGGGTACGAGACTATTTTTATTCCTGTCCTACAGACAGAGAAGCCAGAACTTAAGAAGTCCATGTGACTTGTCCAAGGTCATGAACTAGAAAGAAGCAAACAGAATCTCCCCAACCCTAGGTCTGGAGCTTTACTTGGGTCCCCAAGCTGTCCTTTGGAACGTCGTAAAGGTGGCTCTTGAATGCAATGTTCTTGGGGTTCGCAGTGTCTTGGGGGGGGTCTGCTTCCATTTTGTAGAGGAACCAGCTGTGGCTTGAGAGGCGAGAGGTCTTCAGGGGTGCAGGAAGCATTAGGATCTATTCCCTGGATACAGGGCAAGGCTTCTCACGCAGGAGGCTCCCGTCCATGTTTGATGTATAAACGAATGAATGAATAATTAAATAACCAGATCTCAGCTTTCCCAATTCCTCATCAAACATGCCTCCCGTTATACCTCTCTCATCCCTGCTCGTTCATTGATCAGAAAATCTAAACATCAGTTTTCAGCCTTAAGAGAAAACACCAGTGAGTGGGCCCTTGGCAGAGAAGAAACGCAGAAGCAGTTTGGGAGGAGGGAGGAGAGATTTTCCAGATGAAGAAATCGAGGCAGGGCCGTGCTGGGTGCACAGGGAGCTGCCCTTGCTGCTTCCCTGACTTCCTGATCCCTGGGGAGGAGGAGCCGGCGCTTACCCCGTCCTTGCTGCAGGGTCCGGCGGACACGTCGCCTTTGGCGTCCAGCCAGAGCCCACGCTTCAGAACAGAGGAGGGCCACTAAGCAGGAAATGTGACCGCCTCGTTCAGAACCTCTCCTGAATTTCCTTGGTGACAAGCCACTCTTCATAAACCCCAGAACTGCCCAGCATCACTAGGGGGAGGCAAGCAACCCTGCGGAGAGGGAAAAACAATTAGAAATACAATTAATGTTATAAAAGCTGGTCATAAATATTTGAGTTCTCTCTCTGGAGAGGAGGGACAAGATGACAGCTCGCAATTCCTTGTATTGACAAAAGAGGAAACAGTCCCTGAAACTGGTCATTTGCCTGGGTATTTTTATCTATCAGATCTGAGAGTCGGAACAAGGGAAGCATGAATGATTGGATTAGCCCGCCAGCCTTTCCGTGCTTTTGCAGCATCAGCAATATGCAAGCGCTGCAGCCCTCGGGCCGACGCGGGCCTGCACACACCGACACACACCTGACACACACCCGAGCCAGCGTGGGGAGGACAGGCGGCCCCACAGCTGGGCAGATGCGACCCCAGGCTCACACGCTGTGGTCCCAGGCGAGACTGGTGAACTTCCTCGCCCCAGGCCAGATGCAGAAAACCGTAAAGGTCCTTCCCTCGGAGCCCTTCCTCTGCACTCTTGGAGAAGACGGACAGAGCGGGAGGCGTCCTGTGACATCTCTCCCCCTCAAGGGCCCAAACCCCTCGTGATGCCCTTTGAGTTGGTACCCTTTGCGCTTTGGCCTTTCCTTCCAAGTGCCCATTTGGTTGTTCCTTGGGTGGTCTTGGCTCCACAACGTGCTCGATGCGGCAAGGCCTGTTCATTTGGCAGCCCCAAGCCCTCCAGTGCCCAGGCTCTCCCTTCCCACTCTCTGCGACCCCTGGGTCCCTCCGTGCCTCCAGTGGGGCTGGTCGGGGGTCAGCAGGGCAGAGGGCGTGCACGGCAGTGGCAAGTGTCCTGTGCCGGGTAGGACAGAGCCCCCCCCTCCGCAGGCATATGCAACCACCTGGAACTTACACCCACCAGCAGGCAGCCCAGCTCCCTTTGCTGGGGGCACAGCGCCAGCGTGACAGATGGGCCTGTGTGTCAGCTGCCAAGGGACCTCACACAGGATCCAAATAGGTCTGCATTTCTGGAGGGCAGGACAGTCTCTCCTTTGCTCCCCTTCTTAAAGGCAGGACCCGCCGACGAAACCATCTCTCTATGGGATGCCTTCATTCCTGTGTTGCACCCACTTCATTTACCCCCGTGACCGGCGCGGCTAACAGGGACGATGGGAAGATGGACGGGACACGCTTGTCGCTGCCGGGATTCATGCATGCCTGCGTGTGTGTTGAGGATGGGCACCTCTGCACTGAGTGGCAGAGGATCTCCAAATCCGCTTGCCGGGGCGTCTCCTTGGCTCTTCTCACAAATGATCGCACCGTGTCAGCTTGATTACCCAAAAGTGGTGGGAAGCCCACTGCCTCATGGGCCCCTCCTCCTTCGCTGGACAATTTAATTCTGTGATACAAAATCTGCATCCAGATTAATTCCAGCTCTGCCCTGGAGCAACTGAGAACAAATCTGCCTTCTCTCCCTCTATGACAGCTCTTCAAATACTTTAAACTGATGCTCACATCCCCGAAGAGCCTTTGCTTCTCTAGGCTAAGTATTTCCTGTCCCTTCGATTCCCGCCGTCATACCTTGAGTGACATAGGACCCAGATGGCTTGTTAGGATTGTGTTGTGGATTCTTTAAAAAATAGGTGCTGAATTCAGACCCACCTGGGACCGAGTCACCTTCCTCCAGTGGGGCGGACCGGATGGAAACCTGGTGTTCCCAGTCTGAGCGGCCGTCTGCTGCATCCAATCACCCACATGTTTGGATTAAACAGCATTTACTGGAGTGGAATGATGTGATGAGGGATCATCCTTGTTAAAAATGGATATTATTTTAGGAAAATAGACGTGACCTAGCTTCGGTAAGGTCCTACAGTGAAGTCTCTGACAAAGCGAGGGTTCGAACCTATTATGGCTTTTGGTCGGTCCCAAGTCAAGCAGGCTTCCATGACTGGAGATGGAGTAGGGTGCTGGAAACGCAGGTGATGTGCCTCTGTAGGTCTGTATTTCCCTGGTGTGTAAGGTGATCCAACAGTTGTCAACGGACCACCCCTACAGCGGGGTATCATCAGGGGCAGGCGTGACGGTAGGGGACTTTCGCACTCTGTTCTCTGAATTCTTTTATTGTTTGAATATTCTTAAGGATACAACATATCTAAGTAATTCCCGTGTATTTGAAATACAAATAAGAGGCTTATGATGTAGACAATAGCTCCAAATTGAATAAAATCCAATGGCTGAGCTAAAATGTAGTCAAGAATAAAGAAAAGTCCCAAATGGGAGAGGTGTATGGCCTGGTGGCCAAGACCATAATCCCCTCAGAGCTCTGGAGCCTGGATGTCAGTCACAGTACCACCCTTTGCTTGCTCTTGACCTTGGACAAATTCATCCCTCTCATCCTCTATTTCCTCATCTGTAAAATGGGAATAATCCTTTTTAGTACCTATCTTATGCATTATGTTGGTCAAGAATAATGAGCTCCTTTGATTTTTCTTTTGATGGAAGTATAATTTATATCAGTGCAATGATCCCTTTCCAGCATAGATTTATGAGTTTTGACAAATGCATAAAACCACTTCCACAGTACAGACATAGAACAATTCCATCAACCTCTCCCCCACCACTCCCACCCATTCCCCTGCGTCCCTTGTCATTTAACCACTGCCCACCCACAGCCCCTGGCAACCACGGATCTGTTTTTTGTCCTTATAGCTTGCCTTTCCCAGGATATCTTATAAATATAATTATATAGTATATAGTCTTTTGAGTCTGGCTTCTTCACTAGAGTAATATATTTGAAATTCATCCCCATTGTTCAGTAATTCATTCTTCTTTATTGCTGAGTGGGATTCCATTGCATATAAACCACAGTTTGTATTTCTGTTCACTAGAGGAAGAACATTGGGGTTGTTTCCAGTTTAGGGTGATAATGAATAAAGTTTCTATAAACATCCACACACACGTTTGTGTGCACAGAAGTTCCTTCCATAGTAAATACTCAGTCTGGGATTGCTAGGTCATATGACAAGCACATATTTAACTATATAGGAAATGGCCAAGCTCTTTTCCAAAATGGCTCTATCCTTTGCATTCTCACCACAAAAGCAGAGTTCCGGGTGTCCCACGTCCTCGCCAGCACTTGGAATTGCCTGGAATTCATTTATGTATTTCTGATTTCAGCCTCTCTAATAGGTCTTCAGTGGTATCTCATTGTATTGTAATTTGTATGTCTCCGATGACTAAAAATATCGCATGTCTTTTCATGGGGTTGTCTGCCATCTGTGTATCTTTTTCGGTAAAATGTCTGTTGCTCACTTCTTTTTTCTTTTTAAATGGGTGATTTGTTTTCTTATTGTTGAGTTTTTAAGCATTCCTTGTGTATTCTAGATTGAAATCCTGTGTCAGATATATGTTTTGGAAATATTCTCTCCTAGTCTGGGACTTGTCTTTTAAGTCTTTCGACAGTATCTTTGAAAGAGAAGATTTTAGTGTTGATGAAATCCAATGTGTCCCATTTTTTTTTAATGCATAATGATTTTGGTGTTACTTAAAGTCCAGAAAGTTTTCTTTCATGTTCCCTTCTAAAGGTTTCATAGCTAGAGGTTTTGCATTTAGGTCTATGTACCTTTTGAGGTTGCATCTTGTCTATGGTGTGAGGTAAGGTCCGGGGCGTCCCATGCAACGGCTGTCACCAAACTTCTCGGACCCTCCATCTTCCCCTTGGCCAGGCTGTTTGCATCCTTTAAAGACCTTTCATGCAATGCCTGTGCTCCTATGTACACCCCTGCTTAACTAGGCTGGCCTCTGCTGCCCTGGGCTTCTTAGACTCAAGCAGGATGGAGTTAGAGTCTTTCCAAACTCCTCAGCACGGTTTGCCACTCCTAGTGCAGAGAGTGCTGAGAACTGGAGGCAGCTTCGTGTGCAGGTTGCCTGGGGGTTGGGAGATGTCCAGGGAAAGATGGGGGTCTAACCTAGTCCGAGATCACTCATGGTTTATAGCCTTGATTGTTGGTCTGTCACGGTGTATACTGGCCTGGGGCAGGACAACTCAGCAGTGCGGGACCCTGGGCCCTTGATATGACCATCCGAAAAGCTGGCAAACAACCAGCTTTTGAGAATCTGAGAGGTGGGTGGTCAGGCGGGGGAGCGGATGCAGTCAGGTCTCAGGAAGTAGGTGACGATGAAGTAAACACAAAAATCCGAGCAACAGCCAGTTTCCCCTCTCCCTTTCGCTGATTGTAAAGACAAACGGCAGTCCTCAAGCACCTGAGAAATGCCCGCGGTCCGCTGTGCCCTCCCTCCTGTCCACTTACCCCACCGGGTCGCCCCTCTCCCTTCCCGTGAGCCAACGTCTCTAGCGGGGAAGCAGGGGAGATGAACAAAGTAGTTCAGGCTGGCGTGCCAGGCGAAGCTTTGAGGCTTTGAAGTGTGAACTCAGCAAGGGCTCCAGATGTTCCTGCTTCTACCCCAGGCACCTAAACAAGATTTCGATGCCTAAGCTTGGGATGGAAGAAAACAGAACCGCTGGAGTCCTTAGCCTGAACAGACGCCTAGAAAATGACTTGGTCCCCGTCCTCCTGCCTTTGATCAGAATCTCACGTCAATTGTCCCAGATAGGAGTGCCCCAAAGAGATGGTGCAATGGCCCTTGGTAAGTATCTCTGGCATTAACCTTGATTTAGGCATCTTGGTGTTGGTGCTGGCATTTGGGCAGATGGTATCATTAAAGAGGGTGTTAGCTGGCAGGCAGACGCAGGCTGTGGAACCGGAGGAGACCAGAGGTAAGGTGGAGATGGGCGATGGAGGGAAAGAGAAATGGGACATCCAAGCGCCTATACTTTTTAGCCGTCCGCCCGCCCCTCCTCCGGTGATTCCAAGCAGTGAAAGTACAAGTTCTGGAGCAGCCCCGGGGTTTTGCTCTTCCTTTGGTCAAATGACTGCCTTGTGTTGGGCTACTGCGTCTCCTTTGTAAACCAAGACAAGCAAACCACCGCCAGCACCACCACAACTCATTTTAGCGAGTGCCTACTCCTTGGCACGTCCTTCACACGCATTTGCGGCTTCAGTCCTCACAGCAACCTGACAGAAAAAGTCTAATCATCCCCATTTTACAGATGAGGCAGCAAAGGCCCTGTGAGGTTAAGGAATGTGCCCAAAGGCCTGCTTGGGCAGAAGCACCCCGGAAGGACGAGATTATGGGAGGGGTGGTCCCACCCGGGTGGTCCCACCCACTCTTCTCTGTTTCACAGACAATGGGTGCCTGCGGACACATCTAGGAAGCTCAGGCCACCTAAGGGGCCCAGCCAGTCCTGAGCTTCCTGGGCTTCAACAATGGGTGTGGACATGCAGGGAGCTGGGGCCCCGGATTCTCTGTGGAACCTGCTCGAAGTGGCCAGGTGATCCAGGACCTGGACCCACCGGCTCTGGTCCTTCATTTCCTTTAGGCTAATCAAAGGGCTGCGGTGCGATGATTTCTCCGGTTCCTTCAAGGGCTTACCTTTCTAATGTTCTGATTCTTATTTACTTATTTTTTTTTAATTCCATGCCTTCAAGTTCACAAAGGGATATTAGATCGGGCCAAGTTCCGGGAGACCAGCTCCGTGGGTCCTTGAGAGAAGAGGCAGAGGGTGCTGTGTCAGATTTTGGTCAAAGGGACAGAATTTAAAAGCTTCTCTCTGTTGCTCTGTATCTTACGCCTCTTTCAAGACTCTGAGCTCAAGGTCCATATGGTCTGGGAGGCTCTCCAGTACCAGCTTGGTAAATGCTCTCCTTTGTAAACATAATTCGTGTGTGCAGCACAGTTTGAGCTGTATTAATTAATTTATTAACGTTCCTACTTATATCTGCCTGGTGCCAGACGGGCGTTGTGGTGGCTCACACAGATAGGGAAAACGGAGTGAGATGCGAGCCGCTGGAAGCAAACGGGAAGGGGAAAGAGGAAAAAAAAGGAAGGTCTCAGGGGACCAGAAATGAGGGTAACGGAGGCCTGCAGAGCTCACGGCCCTAGACACCTCCCCTGATGAGCCCTAATTTCAACTCCAAGGCATTTGGCAGCCAACCTGACCAAGGTGAATGGATCCGCCTCACAAGTCATCGTGCCTGTAAGATGGGAGAAAGGAAGAGGAAAGGAGGGAAGGAGGATGGGAGGGAGAAGGAGACAGCGGGAGGCAGGAGAGAAGGGATAGAGTGAAGGATGGGAGAAGAATAAGGACAAAAGGTTGTTCAGGAGAAGCTCAACTTTCCCGGCGCCTTGGGTCCCCAGGGCCTTCCTGGGGAACTTCCTGTGTGCCACTGGGGTAGCAGTGTCCTCAGCAGCCCCGCGTCGTGACTGCAACTCCCCGTGTCTTTTGGCTGCCGGCCATCGTATCACCTGTCCACACAGATAGCGCTTCAGCTCCGAAAACCAGGGGACCAGAGGGACATGGTGCGCTGGACAGCTCTCCGCTGACCTGGCTTGATCTTGTGGTCACTGTTCGTATTCCTGAAGGGATGGACGACCTCCACACCCGTCAGGCCATCTTCTGTCCACCTTCTTTGTCTCAGCTGGGTTTTTGATGGACACCGCGTGGCAGTGAGTTCAAGACTATATTCCTTGCCAAATACCTGAAGTGTGGCTCATGGGTTGCCAATTAAATACAGACCCATATGCCTTACAAACACACAAACAGTAGGAACCTACCAACCGTGGGGTAGGGTTGTCATTCTCTTATGAAAATTGATGCGCCTACCCAGGACCTGGACGTGATCAGAGGGGCCACCTCCTCGGCTCTGAGCTGAGCTGAAGGAGTCTGCACGCGGTTTGAGCTCCTCCTTGACTGTGTCTGTGCTGTAAGGCAGGGTGACTTCGCCAAGAACGGACACCCTTGGCTTCTGTCATTAAATGCCTAAAACCAGAGGCATTGTCTCTGTGTCCCAAGTTCCCTTCCAGGCCAACACTGCTAATTCCAGAAGGAAAATGCTCCATGGGAGGAGGGCCGTTAAAACACTAGAAAATTCTACTATGGGAACGGTGAAATTGCCTGCCTCAGAGATGGAGAAACGCATGCTGTCCTGGGTAAATTGGAACAGATCTGCCTAGAGGCAGGGGGCTGGACAGGATGGCCTCTGGAATGCTTATCAACATGTCCCAGGTGGTAAGTCTTCTGCCGGCTTATCTGTCTCCTAAGTGAGCACCGCCTGGCTTGGGTTACTTGTGTTTACTGCGCACACACTCCCTCCTCTCCTCATGTGGAGACACGCACATGCACGCCTGTCTGCGACATGGACCTGAGCCCTCCCTCCTCAGAGGCCGTGGAACGGGGACCCCGGACGGCAGAGCCTTTCCTGGGAAATGCATTAGGGCCGCACAGCATTCCCCTCATAAAAATACAATAAAGGGCCCTGCGAGCCAGCATCCGCAGAGTAATGACTGTAACCCAGGGGCGTTCTTGGAAAGGCCTCTTCAGAAGCAAAGCCGAGAAGACTTAACAGAAATCTTTGGGGTAATTAAGTTTCTGGAGTGCACAAACCTCTTAAATCATTGAGAGTCAGAGAGGACTTGGTCTCTAAATCATATATCAGGCCCCACGGAGCCCGAGGGCTCTCTCCACAGCCCCTGCCTTCCCCTTTGTATGCGGACTGGTGGCCACGGGGCAGCCCCCCTTTCATGTGGGCACACTGCATCGGACCCTCCGAAGAGACCCTCCCTGACCCGCAGAGGAAGACATTTGTCGCTGAGAGGCACAGGGGGGCCGAGGCAGAAAGCTGGTCTTCCTGCCCGGGGCGGTGCTCCCCAAGCAGGGCAGGTGGATTTTTGTCTGAAGGCCCATGGGGGAGGGGTGCATGGCCCCAGACAGATGGCCGGGATGTCTGAACAGAATTTTTTTCAGACTCATGATTCCTGTCAAGGATGGAAAAGAAAACGTTCCCACTTACTTCCTTCGAATCCCCCAAAGCTCCTTTCCCCCACCCAGGCCAGTATGCCCCGGGGCCTCCACAGTGGCTGAGAGCCTGGCGGCAGGGGGTGGGGTGCGGACTTGGGAGACAGTAAGAGGGACCAGGCCAGGCGGACTTGCCGGCTGTTCCCAGTGGGTCCTCTGGCCCTGCCCTCCAACTCTTCCTCACCTCCTCTTAGATGGAGAGAGAAGGGGGACCTTCCTCTGTTCTCCTGGGCTCCCACCCCTACCTCTTTCTCTGGGGGTTCTGTGGGTGGCCGGGCTGAAGGCTGATTCCTAGCAGCTCAGCCTGGGAGCTCAGTCAGGCCGGAAAGGAGTGGAAAGCAATCCGGGAGCTCCCGGGCCTCTGTGGCACGCACACCTTCAGGGCATTTAGGCAAAGTAGATTAAGAAATCTTTTTCCAGATAAGAGAGGCCTGTAAAGAGGCCAAAGAAAGGGAAAAACACCCCCCTTTGATCACAGGGGATTGTAATTACTCAGATATTGATTGGGATAATAAGTTTGCCAAAACTCCAGAGAAGGAGGGATAGTCCTCCAGGTGTTTGGCTTCTGCAGGATTTGCTGAGCTCCTCTGTGAAGTCAAAGTCAATCTGGAGGCCTGGGCCTAGCCCCGAATCAGCCCCAGACTGGGAGTCGGAGGCCTTTCCCTCCCGTAGAGTGCAGCGCACGCCCTGGCGCACCGTCCTCCCTCCTACTCCCGGGGGTGTCCCTGTTATCCATATCAGCAAATTCCTTGCGGCTCTGCATAACCCTTGGGGCTCATTGGGGTTGAGCGGCAGCAAGAACCGAAGCAGGCCCCAAAAAAGAGAGTGAGCCCCTCAGCCTGGACTCCAGAATCGTCTATAGTGTCTTCTTCTTTCTTAGCTACAAGACTCCTCTCTCCATTTCCCCTGCATTACACAGGGGCCTGCGAGCGAGCTCGCACACCCAGCCGGACCCACACACGAGTGCGTGCACACCCTCCCTGTACGCGCCAAGCCCACATCTTCCCTGCAGTGCCCACATGTCCCTACGCAGCCTGCACAGTGCGGAGTCAAGAGCTCCGGCTTTGGGGTCAGGCGGGAGCAAGGGAGCAAGTTCCTTTACCTTCTGGGGTGTGGAGTTATCTGGGGGATGGGAATACCAGTGCGCCGACGCCTCCCCGCGGGGTTGTTGAGAAGGGCACCGGAGCGGGCATAGAGCGTTTGCTATGTGCCCGCCTCGTCTCCAGCGCCCCCGGAGATAATCCGTTATTCTCACGACGCTTCACCATCTCGCGGAGATTCTGCGCGGAAAACCGCTTCTGTAGACTTTTCTTTCATCACAGCTGCAGACTGAGGCTCTTCTCCGTCTGCCAGGCCCGGGCCAGACCTCCGCTCTGGCCCCATCCTGTGCCTCTCCCTCCTGCCCCCACGGCGCTGCCACCCCGGCCCGCTTTGAGTTCCGCCTTTGAAGCCAAGGAGGGCAGCGGGATGACTCCTTCGTTAGATCTCCATCTTTACATCTCCCCTGCTCCGATCCCACAGCTTGACCCTAAACACACCCAGTAGATAGTCGGGATGCAACCCATTTGGGTTGATTTTTTATAATCCTGGGGAGTATTGCGTGAGCAATTACTATGTGCCTGCCTCTTTTCATGGTCACACGTAGGCCTCCTACCAACCCTACACAGTATCATCACTTCCATTTCGTAGATGTGGGAAGTATGGCTGTGGACATATTCAGTCACTGAGTGGTCACCCAGCTGATGTGTGGCTGAGCATTGCTCCAAGCACGGGGCGGTCTGTGTCTGCAGTTACCTAGGCCAGACCCAGCCCATCTTTCACTGGACGTCTCCCAGTCCCCAGTCAGGCAGCCTGCCCAGAAGCGGCTTCCGGCTCTCAGCACGCTCTGAGCAACGGAATAGCTCGGAAAGATCGCAGCTCCATCCTGCTGGAGTCTAAGAAATTCCCAGGGCCGCAGAGGCCAGCCTGGTTAAGCAGGGATGCAAATATTAGCTCAAGCATGGCGTGAAAGGTCTTTAAGGAACACAAAGCGCCGGGCCGAGGGGAAGGCAGAGGGTCCGAGAAGTCTGGCGCCGGCCTTGGCCCAGGAGGACCTGGGAGGGATCAGGGGTGCCGGAGGACCGGCACGTCCTGCCTGTCGAGGAAGGACGCCTCGCATAGATCCAAGCTGACAGAAGGCAGGGGGGAAGGTTGGCTCCAACGAGAGTCGGTGTTGGTGGGGATGCAGCATGAGAGCTACAGAAGACGGGAAGGACAAAGATGAAGGGACACGGCCACAGAAAAGCTTGATGAGGCCCACGATGGTGGTGGGGATAGGGAATGACCGCGTGTCTGTGATGTGCCCTGCGCCGTGGGGGCGGGACGTGAGACGCTGCGGAGACTCATCATAACCCCGCTTGCTTCAGAGGGCGAGTCCCTCCTTTCTCTCTCTCTAGCCTGCCGGCACCCACAAGGGTCCCAACCCTCTCTGAGTCTTTCGATGGGCATTTATTCCATGCTGCAAGGGGGTGGGCCCTGTGGAGACGGATGGAACTTGACCTCCAACTTGGAGGGACTCACCGTCTAGGGAGGAAGGGGACACGTAAACAACTGGTGGGTTGGGGGGTGTCCTTAGAGAGTGTATTCAGGTATCGCAGGGGATGGGAGGAGGGCTTCGGGGAGGAAGCAGTCTAGGGGCTGAGGAGACTTTTAAGCATGGGAGGATTTAGGTCGGTCATCAGTGGTGGGGACACTGAGCAGAGCTCATCGTTTTGTTTTGTTTTTTAAGCATGGGAGGATTTAGGTCGGTCTGTGGTGGGGATACTGAGCAGAGCTCATAGTTTTTTTTTTTTTTAATGAAGATTTTATTCAGTTATTTACTTGAGAGATAGAGAGAGAGCACATGAGTGAGGGGGAGGGGTAGAGGGAGAAGCAGACCCCCCACTGATCAGGGAGCCCAATACAGGACTTGATCCCAGGACCCTGAGATCATGACCTGAGCCAAAGACAGATGCTCAACCGACTGAGCCACCCAGGCGCCCCGAGGTCAGAGTTTCATAAACTCTCGGAGGCATGAGAGGGTATGGTGGGTCGGAGATGGGCTTAAGGGAGAGCCCTGTGTGTCTAGGGGCAGGTTTTGGGAGCAGCTACCAGGGAGAAGGTCTGAAAGATCTGGTGGGACAAAATGGTGAGAAATCAATGAAAGACATGTTGTTGAATCAATCAACAGATTTCTTTATTGAGCATCTGCTATGTGCCAAGCGTGGAATCTGTCACTGGGACTCTCATGGCAAGCAAGCCGGAGTCGCTCTCTGTTTCCTACACAGGATGGCCATATGTCCCAGGTTCCTTCTCGTCCTGGAGGAATGACGACTGAAGCCTCCTTTTCCTTTCAGAAACGTTTCTGTTTCCACTACCACGTCTGTGGTCATCCCGCCTAGAGAGCTTCAGTCCAGGGCAGAAAGCGACATTGAAAAACAGCCCCCCCTACCCCCAATATTGAACTTCAGACGGTGCTGGGAACAGAGACTGCTCTCGGGCACCACGAACACCCAGACGGTTTTCAAGGTGAAGGTCTCGGTTTCAGAAGTCATGGGACTTCTGTGTTGGCTGGAGATCTCGCTTGAGCTCTCTTTTTTCCTCTCCCAGTTTTGAACCATAAAAAATGGAAAAAAGAATAGCACTTTTCATTACAGAGCATTTCACACGGTAAATGAGCCTCCCGGGCGTGTTTTCTCATCAGGGAGGCAGCGTGGAGTGCGAAGCCTGGGAGTCGGCCGGAGCGTGCCTTCCTCCGTCCTCGCTCGCATACAGGGTCCTTCCTCCGCTGGCTGGGCTTCCTCGTCTGTGAGGAGGGGGTGGTCTTCCCCGCTTCCCCGGGGGATGGGGAGCGTTAGAGTGAGTGAGTGATGACATCCGAGGATGCACACAGTGGGCCTTGGGCTCAGGTCACGATCTCATCGGGCTCCTCACTCGGTGGGGAGCCCGCTTCTCTCTCTGCCTGTGGCTTCCCCTGCTCGTGCTCTCTCCCTCTCTCCCCTGTACTCTCTCTTTCTCTGATAAATAAATAAAATCTTAAATAAGATAAAAATAAATAAAATCTTAATAGTATTCACAAACAAACAAAACAAACCCATACCCACATTTTCCACCGGGACACTTCATGGTCCTTAAGCACCAGAATCTGCTTGCTTGGCAGGCTGAGAAGGTCGCAGGAGAGGCTTCTCAGGGAGCCGATCCTGCAAACCCACACTGTCCTGCAAAAGCAGGACAGGAAGGGCGTTAGACAGCGAGGCCCGCACAAGGGTTTCCTGGGCTCCATCTTTTTTCTGCTCTTCCTCGTTCCTCTGCCTTCCAGAGAACTCTCTGCGGGGAGAGGGTAGCTCCTGAGAGCAGACACGGTTCCAAGAGAGCGGGGACATGGCAGTCCAGCTACATGGACGGAAGGAGCCGGGTGCCCGTGCGTGAGGGCAGGGGACACGCAAACTCCGTCGGCCCTTCCTAAGTGGGTTAACCATCTCTGTCCAAGCCCAGAGGCCAGACTCCTGGGGTCTGCACCTTATTTCCTTCCTGACTTACTTCTGCTGTTGTGGGGGTATAGTTGTGGGGGTTGACGAAACAAAGTACCAGAGGCTGGGCAGCTCACAGAGACGACCTTTATTTTTCCCCCATCCCGGAGGCTGGAATGTGAGCTTGAGGTGTGGGCAGGGTCCTTGCTTCTGAGGCCTCTCTCCTCGGCTTGCAGACGCCGTCTACTCCCTGGGTCTGCTCACAGCCTCCTCTCTGTGCCTGACTGCATCCTTGCCTCCTTCCTTTAAAGAAACCAGTCATATTGCTTTACCGCCCAGCCTCATGACCTCCTTTAACCCTAATAACCTCTTTAAGGACCCAGACCTTTAAGTATAGTCACATTCTGAGCTACTGGTGGGTTAGATCCTCACATATGAATTTGGGGGGGGGGGGGGGCGGGACACAGTTCAGCCTAAAACATACAGCTAGGCAATAGGCATCCTTTGTCTCAGCCCTTTTTTAAAAAAAAAAACACAACTTTTTTTTAGATTTTTTTATTTGACAGAGAGGGATCACAAGTAGGCAGAGAGGCAGGCAGAGGGAGAGAGAGATGGGGAAGCAGGCTCCCCGCTGCACAGAGAGCCCGATGCGGGGCTTGATCCCAGGACCCTGAGATCATGACCTGAGCCAAAGGCAGAGGCTCAACCCACTGAGCCACCAAGTGCCCCATCTCAGCCCTTTGGCAGAGAAGAGCAGTGGGTTGGTCGGCCTCCTGGGCATCCTTCCTGGGAGAGGAGAGGAGTGGAGCTGAGATCCTGGTAGCTTTCCGTAGCAGTGCAAACCCCTCTCTGCAGGCTCTTGCCTTTCCTGGAACCACTGTTTCCTGAATCCCTTCTTCTTGCCTCCAACATCCTGCCTTGGAGGGGGGTCTATTTTCTGTTTCTGACTGAGACATAGGAGTCCTTTCTGAGATTCCTTTCTCCGCCTGGGACTGTTACAATGTATTTATCTTTTGCACAAGTTGCTTTACCAGAAAAGAGCTCTCAGCCCCTGGAAGGTCCTGTGCAGAAAGATCCCCTTCTGTGAAATAAGAGGGCCAAGGAATTGACTGTGCTTTCTTTCCTCTTGCCCCTTCCTTCCTCTGCAGGGGAAGGCAGGAGACCACACCTGTGTTTGTAATATCACACACATGCTGGGATCCACAAATGTGTCATTAGCCCACCGGTTGGTGCAGAACAGCAGCAGCTGAAGGCGATTTAACACAGGTAGAACTCTACTTACGGATGGGCAGGGTTCCCGTGATTTGCTTGGAAGTTGGTTTCCATGAAGTGGGGATGTTTTTCTCTCATAAAGAACGTGTTAAATGAAGGGGAGGTTTTCAGGGAACTCCTTGAAAATCTTTTAACTCACACATAACTAAAGTACTAAATATGGCCATTTCGGTACCCAGCACCTAAATGCCTCACACACCAGCAATTTGGTGGGAAAAGACGTTACGAGATCCAACTCCGCTTATCAGGATAAACGCACTGGGTGTTATATGCAACTAATGAATCATTGAACACTATGTCAAAAACATGATATACGATATGCTGGCTTACTGAACATAATAAAAAATTTTTAAAAAGAAGAAAAAAGCATAAATGCCTCTCCCTCATCCGTGTGGCCTTCCGCGGCAGCCTTGTGGAAGGGGGACTTTGAAGGGAGGGAAAGATGGGCAGTCTTGGGCCAGATGCTTCTGGGCACTACTAGAGCAGTGTATAGAGTGTGCAAAATATTCATGTTTTTAAAAGCATGCCCACACCGGGCGCCTGGGTGGCTCAGTGGGTTAAAGCCTCTGCCTTCAGCTCAGGTCATGATCTCAGGGTCCTGGGATCGAGCCCCACATCGGGCTCTCTGCTCAGCAGGGAGCCTGCTTTCCTTCCTCTCTCTGCCTGCCTCTCTGCCTACTTGTGATCTCTGTTTGTCAAATAAATAAATAAAATCTTAAAAAAAAAAAAAAAAAAAGCATGTCCACAGTCTCATGGTAACCTTGCAAGGTAAGTGTGATGATGTCTGTGTGAGAGCACTGGAGTATGGGGCCCAGAGATGTCAGGTGAGCTCTTTGGGGTCACACAGCAGAGACTGTTGTGGCTTTCCAGGGTGTAATGCACCTCACAGCTGTGTCTGCAGTTCTGGGTCAGGGCTCCTCCAGCTCATCTGTGCTGGAAAATCTGGGCCTTGGGTTTGAATGAGTCCGGCGACCCCTGCAGGGTCCCCCCCGGCAGGGAGCAGAGACCCGCTCCTCTCCAGGCGTGGCCGTGACCCTGGGAAGGGCTGGGAACAAGGCATTTCGCACGGCTTGGTGAGGGCCAGGCAGAGGTTTGGGGCTGGTGGCAGTCCTGCAGATTGCTGAGATTTTAGGATAAATGGTGATTTTCCTCCTTGGTGATTTCCCAAGGCTACTGAGGCCTGACAATTCTGGCAGGGAAACCAAATTTAAATGAGTCCCTTTTCAAGTCTGCCTGAGGGGGAGGCATTAGTCAGAGAACTAACAACCTCGCCTGTTTCCTGTGTTCTACACACTGTATTAGGGGGTCACGAGGAAACGCTGCCATTGTTCTGAAAGTACTCTGGACGTGGGCAGGAGAAGACAAACAGACAGGTCTTGCACGTACAGACAAAGGAAATGCAGAACATGTCTGGGTGAATTCCTCTACACTGAGAACGTAACTGCAGAGGGAGCCTGTGGTCATCGGAGGAGGGGGCAGGCGCTCTAGACAAGGCTTCCGAGCAACTGGCAAGGTGTCTGGACGCTGAGTCCACCCCACGGATGTTCAGACGGGAAGCCGAGACTCAGGATGGTTCACGGTTGGCCTGAGGGCCCGAGAGTGAACAAGAGAGTCAGAATTGGAAGTCAGGCTCCCTCCGTGTGTCTAGCTGCTCATATAATTTTACAGAATTGAAAGTGGAGGGGGGACAACTCATGGGAAAAGATATCTGAGGAAGGGAGTAGGGGGAAAGGATTTTATGGACTAGACGTTCATACTGAGCTGAAGCGAGACACTGGGGGTAGAGGGTATGAGGGTCACATGATTGAAGACCTTGAAGGTTGAGGGGACTAAATTTGGTATTTTTTCATGATTGGCACTAAGGATCTGGAGGATAGACTCCCCCTAACTATCTTCCAGGGCTTTCTTCTGCTGATATTATTCATCAGAAGGGTTATTCTGCAAAGACTCCACCAATAAATCAAAAGCTCAGAGTCTTTGGGCTTTTAGAGTTCACCTGTGATGGGAACCTGGGTCCAACATTCTGCACTCCCGGCATCGCACCGGAAGGCAAGTGGGGAAAGGCCCAGATCTTGAGGGCTCTGCACATGGAGCCTCATGTTGGGTACCTGGCCAGGAATCCCTTGGCCAGGTCTCAGGCTCGCCCGTGTTATCTCGGGTGGGACCCCCTCGTGCTCCCGGAAGAGGCAGCCTTGCGTGTGCGGATGCCGAATGGGGCTGGAATGGAAGGGCGAGGGCAAGGAGCCTGCCGAGGAGGTCAACGGCATAGAAGGCCGGCAGCTGACCGCCGCTTGCTGCCGTTGGGCTGTTGGTACTGCCGAAACACGGCTCCAGCCCCAGGGGGGAACGAAAGGGTCAAGAACTGCAAACTGTAAACCACAGTGAAGTGAGATGAATCAATCTGCTGTGACCTAATAGACAGGAGGAGAGCCGGCTAACGGGAGGCTTAGAAAAGGCTCCCAGGATGTTCGGGGCCGCGGGAGATCACGACCAGGTGACTCCTGGCCTCTCAGACAACCAGACTCGGGCAGCTTTGGTCAGACGCCTGGCGGGGTGGAACCGGGCCAACAGGGGCCGACAGCATCTCCCCTGCCACGTCCTGGCCTCAATGGTCAGGGTTGGAGGTGGTCCCAGGGAGCGAGCCTGCCTTTTCTACTGTGGTCATGGACCCTGGGGAGGAAAGTGTCGCTTTTGTTTACACGGCTGTCATTCTTTCCTGATTATAATACCTGTTTGGTGTCAGAAGTACGGAGAAACCTGGAGAAGGAAGTAGGCTATCTTTCAGGATCCCACCACCAAAGATAATTAGCGTTGAGATTTCGGGGACTTTCCTTCCAGGCTCTTTTATGCTCAGGTATACACAGTTTAAAATAATGTTGGAATTACATTATGTTTACATTAGTAATAATCTTTTGTCATATAAGAGTAGATCATGAGCCTATCCCCATCCTATTAAATATCGTTCTATAATCTGTCCTAAAAACCTTCCAGAGTATTTAATTCTGTGGATGCGTATGTATTGAGTTAACCAATTATTGCCGGATATTTGGATTGTTTGCAAATTGGCACCACTGTAAACACAACTACAACGAACATCTTTGCATTGTAGCAACATTTGAGCAGGCTTCCGATGATTTCCTCCGGCAGCTTTCCTGGAAGTGGAGTCCGCGTCTCCAGGGCTCTCGTGGCGCGCTGGCTGACAACCCCCCCACCTGGAACGCGATACGGACTTGCACTTTCATTCATCAGTGCCTATGACAGTGCCCCTCTTGCTGCCCATTTGCCAATAACTGTGAGTTTCTACATTCTCTGGGGTGGAGGTCATCTTCCCCGAGTCACGCTCGGCTTACGGACAGCACGAGCTTCGAGCGCGGCAGCTCACTTCCTTGTGTGTGTTGGCAGCGCTCTGTCAACCCACACGTGGGTTCGGCCCTACAAAGACAGAGGCTGGAGCTGATCCTCAGGGAGCCACAGGTGCTAGGGAGGGAGGGAGGGGACCCACGGATCAGGTGGGACTTGATTCATCCTCCTCCAAAACTCAAAGTGTATTGAACTGCCGTGCCAAACCCCTCCTCCCAGAGCCCTTGGCCAGGAATGCTCCCCGGCTGATGAGGAAATGAGAGAACAAAGCAAGCCTACACAAAGGCAGGCTTAGGGTTCTGGAAAGCCAGCGATGTGCAAAGCCCCTGACACTAAGCAGAGATGAAAACGTTAATGGTGAGACATCCAAAGAAAATGTATTCCATATGTACCAGGCGGCGGGCGGCGGAGGAATGCAAATGCACTTGCCGATGAGCAGGGGAGAGCCAGAGCAGCAGTGGAGAACCTCGGACTTGCTTTCTAACACAGTGAGGTCCGTTCTAGTGGAAGGTCCTGGGGGGCTGAATTTGACCGTTTTCCGGACTCCAGTAACGGAGAAGCTTGTCAGGATTGCAACTTATTTTAAGTAATCACGAGAGCCACCGTTCATTGGGTGAGCCCAGTAGAGTTTTGGGCTCCCGCTGTACATTCGTGGGATGTGACTTGATTGGATGTGACACATTTCATCGTGGGAACAGGTCTGTGGAGCAGGAACAGACCCCGTATCCCAGAGGAGCCGATGGGCGTTAACTGGCCGAATTCGTCAGGCGGGCGGAGCCGGGATCTTAAATCATGCCCATCTGGTCCACTGCCTGTGTTTGTTCCATGGCGATGCCCAAGGAGGGCCTGATTTCCAGGTTCCTGGAGGGAGAGATGGGGGGAAGGAGGTCCTCCCACTTAAGGAGACTGAAAGTTGAGGCCTTGCAGCCTTTCTGAAGATTGGCTGCCCTGGCTGGTAGAAGACAATGGGCTTTTCCTTCCATCTGCCCTACATGGCTGGTGGTGATGTGCAGACAAGGGTGGGCATCCTTAGGCAGACAGTGGCTGACAGATTTTAGCATGTCCTTCTGGTGGTCCGTGAGCCAGGGCCTTTGGGGCAAGACATTTTCAGAGAGTGCCTTGGTGATGGGTGGGTGGCTGGCGTTGTAACCTACATTTTCCTTCCAGAATACTTGGAAGACAGGCCCTCAAAGAGATGGCTCCAGTGTCTGTGGGGGGGGGCTATGATTTTTCTGGTAATTAGCCTCCAGACTGTTCTGGGAGAGTTGCTTTTCTGCTTTTCCTACATCTGACTCTTCTTAAGACCTCGGACTTGCCTTCCATAGGAAGGGAACGGAGCAGATGTAGAAGGAATGAGAAGGAATCCCTCCCAAGGAATCTCTGGGACGCCTGGAAAATTGTCTAGTGCCCAGCCGCCCCTAACTTCCCATCTCATTAGGGCCTCCTCAAACTCCCCCAAATTGTCCCACTGCAACATATGTTTTGCTGACCAGGGTGAATTCTTAGTGCTGACTTGCTCTTTTGCTGGAAAAACACTGGACAGACAAGAATAGGATTTTTTTTTTTCCTATTTAAAAAAACAAAACAACACAAAAATCAAAGCACAAAGCTTTTAAGTAAAGTGCTGGGGGGTTTGACTGTTCAGGGCAAAATGGGGAATGGCTATTATCTAACTGAGAAACTCCGGGCTTTGCTAGTCCAGCGTGGAATCAGTCTCAGACACAAGGTGACCCACCTGTGCTTTCTCTCAGTCTTTGTCCTCAGCTTCTGAAGCTCCAAAGTATGCCTCGAGGATAATAGTGCCAGTAGCATTGACTGTGTCCTTCCATGTGGGGGGTCATAGGAGTCAAGCGCTAGATGTGTCTCCCATCTAATTCTCTGGACATTGCCCTGAGGTATCATGCCCATTCTGCAGATGGGGACATTGAGGTTTAGAGAGGCATGGTATATGGTAATGATCATGTTTGTTCAAGGCCAGAGCTGGGATTCAAAGCAGGCAATACAAGACCAGAGTCTCAGGCCCTCAACCACTGCCTTTGGTTACTCTGCTTCCCAGGGATCAAGGGCTTCCGCTCCAGAAAAGAATATGTAATTGTTTTTTCCCTGGTCCTTGAGGATTGCAAATAAATACCCATGCCAAGGTCTCTGGGAGGGGTTTTCAAGTCAGCTCCCCGTGATTAGAAGGGATCAATGGGACCCAACCAACCAATCTAATTGTTGTCTTGACTGTCCCTGAGTGGGACAGGTGCTCCAAGGTACGGCACTGATTTGTCTGCTCTCTGTCCCTGCTGCCACCATTCTGTGTTCTCTATGAATAAAGGGCCTCCAGAAGGGTGACTCCACAGAGCCCAGTGTCCGCCCTCCCCCAGCCCCGGTCTAACTGTGAGTAGATTTGAGAGGAAAATCCCTGTTTGGCTGAAGTAGGAGGAATCATAAAAACCCACTGGGCTTTAGAAATGTAAATATCTGCACAGCGAGCTGTATGAGGACGATGGAGAGATGCCAGGGGAAGCCTGGATGTGAGAATCTGGCAGACAGAGATGGATGTGAAGAAACACGGGAGTGCGAGAAAAGCAAAAGGCAACAAGCCACAGGCATGGGGGGAGAGGGAAGCTGGGGGGTGGCCGTGGGACCGGGAAGCAGCAACTCAGAGGACAGGGCGAGGTGAGCCCAGTTGGTCCCTGTGGCTGGAGAGCGAGGGGGGCACACGGCCTGCTGGGGCAGCCCACGGGTGGGACGCATCCATTCGAAAAAGGATGCTTTGCTTCCTGCATGCCCCGGGCTGCTTGGAGAGGAATAGGGAAAACTTGGGGATGTAGAATGGTGGTTCCCAAGATGGGGTTCCCAGGCCAGCTGCACTGGCATGGCCTGGGAGCAGGTTAGAAATGCACACTTTAGGCCCTGCCTCAGACCCTCTGAATCAGAAACTTTCCAGCACCTGGGTGGCTCAGATGGTTAGGCGTCTGCCTTCTGCTTAGGTCTTGATCTCTAGGTCCTGGGATCAAGCCCCATATCGGGCTCCCTGCTCAGTGGAGAGCCTGCTTCTCCCTCTCCCTCTGCCTCTCCCCCTGCTCGTGCTCTCTCTCTCTGTATCTGTCTCCAGTGAATAAATAAAATTAAAAAACAAACAAACCAAAACAAAACAAAACAAAAAAAAACCTCAGCGGCCCGGTCCAACGTTGTGTCAGTTTGAGCAAGCCCTCCAGGTGATCTGATTCACGCTGGTGTTTGAGAGTCACTGGCACAGAAGGCTGGGGAGAAAGAGGAGCTGAGATCAAAAGTATGTAGAGGTCTCGTTCAAGGGCAGGTGTGGGGGGAAGAGATGAAGAACATTCTCATTCCGGTGGAAAGACGGACAACGCGCAGGGATCATGGGAGTTCATAGAGTAGAGTGGGATCGTGAGAGGAGCTACCCTCAGTCATTCCTGGAACAAGGGGGGCCATGGAGGGAGGCCGAGCAGCCAGCAGAAGGCTGGCGGGCCAAGCCGGAAGCAGAACAGCCTGTTAACAGGCCAACGATCAATCTTACTGGTGTCGGAGCTCTAACTGTCATGTTTCCAGCAACTCCTAGAAGAGCACGCGTGCACGAGTTAGGCACTAGCGGAAGGGGCACCGCAGGGAACTCACGTCCCAGGGGACTTAAGGGATAGTCTCCACTCTCATTTCCTTGTTGCTGTGGTAGAAACACAACCAATGGCCAGCATGCCCAGAAAGCCTTCTGTCTGGATGTCACCCTTTTCCTCTTGGCTCTGATCGTCCCTCCCCCACATGGGAAGCTTTTCAGAATCAGGGTCAGAGTGACCAGTTCCCATGTAGGGAGTGTTGTGGTACTGGCTCAGGCTTTGTGTGGGTGCTGACGAGAGCAGGAGAAGCCGGCCCAGGGCGGGAAGGTGGCCCACGTGGCCCCAGCCTTTCGGGGCTCTGTCTCTACACCATGGCTTGATGTGGGTCTCCTCCATCTCCCTCACTTTTATTTTATTCTTCTTTTATGTCTTTCCAACTCTTGATATTGGAAAGAGACAGCTGGGCTGAGAGCTGGAGACATTTCTCTGTGAACCCTGACATTTTGGTTGTCTTATTTAAGGCCGATGCCTCCCCTCCCCACCAAGCTGCACTCCAGGGCAAGGCAGGGCCGCTCTGCCAACCCAGACCTTAGCAGTAGAAGACAAGGCACGGGCCTCTCCAGTTCACTGGCCCCGATTGTTAGCTCGACCTTACAGTGATCCAGGGACACTTGTGTCTGGGTAAGTAATCATTACTGTACTTACAGTTTTTTTTTTTAAGATTTTATTTATTTATTTGACAGAGAGAGATCACAAGTAGGCAGAGAGGCAGGCAGAGAGAGAGGAGGAAACAGGCTCCCCACTGAGTAGAGAGCCCCATGCGGGGCTCGATCCCAGGACACTGGGATCATGACCTGAGCCAAAGGCAGAGGATTGAACCCACTGAGCCACCCAGGCGCCCCTGTACTTACAGTTTTGATAATGTTCATTTCGGGCCTTCCTAATGTACGTTCAAATCTGGTCTGGAGATCATACTTCAAGAAAAGGCATTTTTGTGTGCCTCTCCATTTAGATTCGCCTGTAGGCTTCCTGGAGGTCTCTTCATGACCACACTTGGAGACCCGTTGTGCTCGTGGACAGCCTGGATGGGGAGGACTGGCTGCTGTTCTTGTTAATAGATCAGGAAGAACTAGCTAATGAATTTGAGGAGAGAAAAAAAAAAAAAAACCACCCAGTTGAAAGCAATATCCATTAGCGTAGCCCACTCAACACAACCATGAATTATTGTGTTGATTGGAGGAGACAAGCCATAAATTTCTCCTATTAAAGTTCTTGACTCACAATATCAGGCAGAGACTAATGACTTAAAAATAATATGGGCAAATGTCATCAGAATACAGATGACCCGGAGGGGAGCCCCAGCGGGGAGCCCCTGTCTGATGTCTCAGACAAAGCAGAGGGTTCATTTCAGAGTTAGGGCTGAATGAATACCATCTTGCATACAAGGAGAATGTTTTATTTGAGATCATGGCTAAAGCACGAGGAAGGAAAATTCAGGGAGACCCTCCGGGGAGCGTCGTGGCTCCCATTTGCTCTGAGCTGGGATCATCTGCAAGGAATGTTCCAAGTAGGCAGAACCCAGGGAGGAAGGCCGTGAACACATCTGCACATCTGCATGCCTGCCGGGTCTTGGCTTCCCCCGTTTGCTTCCTCTAAGGGAAGATCTTCTCTTTCTCCATCTTCATTCCTTGGTGGTCTTTCTGTCTACTTTGGAAGCCTTCAGCTAGGCTCTGGAGCCTGTCTTCTCTGCCTTTCTTTTGTGACTATTTTTTTCCTTTCTCCATAAACACGTTCATATATCACATCATGTATCCTTCATCATCCAGCGACCCATTGAAGTTCACCTGCTCAGCCTTCCTATATTAGCAGCTGAGAGGCGTGGCTTCCCGCTCCCTTTCCCCCAAACCCTCACACCATACATGTCCTTACACCAAACTAAGTGCCTCCCCCCTTGCCGCTCACCAGCCCCCAGTCAAGCCATCACAGGGCTCATCCCCAGGCAGAACCCTGCTTCACAGCAGAGTCCTCCTGCTTGTGTCTTTGTATAAATCAGTGTTAACTGCAGAATAGCTCTGTGTATGCTTCCTGCCAGCATGGGCTAGATTTTTCCAGTGGGAATCCTCACCTCTGCATTTCTTTACTCAGTCTACTCTTTGCTCTGTCCCACCCCTGCCCGGGCATCTCAGTCCCCCACAGATTAGTGACTCGGGGAGGGTCATGAGCCCATGTGTCACAGAGGAGACAGGGCATCCTTCCTACTCGCTTCGGGAGAAACGGGTGAACACAGCTTCTAGGATTCGGGGCCCGTGCTGGAGAACACCCAGTCCTTGATGAAGCCCATAGTGTTATTTGTAGGCAGCACAGCTGTGTGGGAAGACATCTGGCTCTGGCACTGGGCCTGGTTTCTGAATTCCAACCTTGCCTCCTGCCATGACACCCCACAAAGGACAGCGTCAGGCTTGCTTGGGAAGACCATCGTCAGATGTGATGTAACCAGCGAGGTTCTGTAGGAAATCCGTGCCCAAGCCCACACTAATCTATGTTGGCTACAGATGCCACAGAGCCTGGAGGAGGAGGCCAGGCATTAATCCCACACCATCCTCATGGAGATGGGACCCTGACCTGGACCCTGACATGGGAGGCTCTCCCCTCCTTCACTCTGTCCCCTCTGTGCTCCAAGGCCTCTTGTAGGGGAATGGAGCATCTAGAAACCATCCTGGGAGCTTCCGTGAGATCATTTTTCTCTTTTTCTTCTCTCCCCAGCTCCCTCCCCACTTTTTAATTTTTTTTATTAAGAAGGATGAAAGTAAATGTGAACTTGAAACAATAAGGCACGGAAAATCACAGAAATAACTTAATTAAGTTTTTAAAGATTTCCATGCTTGAATAAATTAGCCTTCCTGCAAATGTCACAACATTCAGAAAAAAAAAAAAATTGTAATCAATGGAGCACAATGCTTCCCTGCTCTTTATTTAAACGAAAGCTCCATTGGTGCATTTCCTTTCCCCCTGCTCCTCCCCACAGCTGCCCCTCCCCGGCCCCCTTGGTTTCAGGCAAGGGCCCCAGACTCCCAGGCAGGCACGTCAGCAGATTCCGGCTTCTGGCTGGAGGGGAGGACTGTGGTGGGGGCAGAGGGTGGGAGGACCCAGCAGCAAGATTTTCCTTGGCCAGAGTGAGAGCTTGTGGTTCTGGCTCTCTTTGGAGAGGGTGCAAAATCTAATCTTTGAGGGTTGGGGGTGTCCTAGACTTTGGCCAAATTGGAGGTGTCAGGAGATCTTTCCTTCAGAGCCAGGATCCGGGTGTGATGAGGGTCGGTGTTGGGGGGTGGAGGCTAGGCCCCCACACTCCCTCCAATGCCCCCCACCCAGGCCCTTCCTCTTCTCTGGGCCTGCCAGGGCTGGCAGGAGATCACAGGAGGCAGGGCGAGGGAAAGAGAGGGTGGCGGGAAAGGGGAGGGCCAGGGTGCCCTGCCTGCAGCCCCACGGCCAGATTTCCACCTCGAGGAGGGCAGATTGCTGGGGTTAATGAGTACGTGTAGCACGGCCTTGGACTTGAGTAGTGAGTGATGTCATGCTGGCCGCCGGGCCCGCTCTAATGCAGCTGTCAGGGCCCCGTGGGGAAAACTGGGGGAGAAATACGAGAAGCCTAAAAAGCAGCAAAAGGCCCAGTCAAGTGAAGGGAAATGGAATTACAGTAATGCTGAAAGCAGGCACACTGGAGAATTAAAACACTTTGTTTTGGAACCAGATTCTACTCAACCTGGGTTATTAAATTATTTATTGTTTGCATCTCCAGTAATGGGAGAGAGTAATGGGGGAAGAAATGAGCCAGGGCAGAAATTGTTTTAATTATCAGGCACATTTGGGTGTCACCCTGGACCTAGCCCGGTGCCCCGGATCATGGGCCTGAGTGAGGTGGAAACAGGGTGTTTCAAGCCTTCGTTAGATTAATCGGATCCATTTGCTGGAATATCCCGGAGACACGTGGAATGAGGCTCCTTCAGACTTCCCATGGAGGACGCCAGCCCGTTTCCCAGGGATGGTCCACGACTCCAAACGGTTCTTTGATGGGAGTCGGTGTGCCTGTTGTTGGACTCTGCCGTGAGTTAAGTCTGCTAGGACTGCTGGGTGTGGAGAGAGGGCAGTGAGAGGCCTGCGGGAGGTGGGTTGGGACCCGGGGAGATGGAAGACTCCCCTGCTCCATCCTTTGGCCACTCTTGACCTTTGGGCAGTCCAGGAGTTTGCAGAGGTGGGGCAGTAGTCATCAGGCCGTGCTGGTTTCTGCTCGTTGGAATGGACTGCACCTTGTGGTAAACTTTGGACGTGTCACCTTCTGTTTCATCTTCACGATCACCCTACTCAGCAGGGTAGCCTTGCATCATGGTTTGTCCGGGGGCGTTCTGATCTATGCCTGCGGTCTCCGAGTCATCGTGAAGGGTGCCCACACCCCTGCTTTCACTCTCAGAAGGGCCCTTCCTTATTTGGATCACAAGCTGTTCTCCCCATTTTGTCGAAGGGTTGCTAAAGTTTTGGAGCTTTACCCAAGTCCTCCCAGCTGGTAAGTGGCAGACAGGGTTTTGTACTGGCTCTGGACAGAGGCCGAACTCTCAGCCGGCATGCTCTTGATTTTCAAGGCTGGTGGAGAAGAGGAAAAGCAGGGAAATGAGGCAGAAGGGGCAACTGCTGTGATGTTAGCTCTCCTTGGATACCTAGCACAGTCTAATCTGTCTTTAGAGGCTGAGGGGCTCCTAAGGGGAAGCCAGGGGCACCCAGCTTGAGGAAGGAGTTCAAAGATGCCTGGTTAACTCAGGACAGTCGAAGAAGAGAGGCTGCCCTTCTAACTCCGAGCCCCGGGGTAGACTCGCTCTCAGTGCCGATGCCTGGAGAACCCTGCTTGGGACTAAGCGTAGTGCTTAGCCACGAGGTGACCCATCTGCACCGGGCTTTTCTTTAAGTCCAATTGTCTGGGCAAAGAGCCAGGAATCTGAGCCTCTGGGTCCAGTCCTTGAACTCTGGTCTGAAGGCATGAGAAGCGCAATACCCTGTCTGTAACATAGAGTCCCGTCCCGTTTGCCACGGAAAGGTTCCCTCATCCCGGCTACTGTCTGTCAAGGGGCTGCGAAAAGTCAGTCCCCGAGAAAAGCAAATTGTTATTACCCTGCAACTGGTTGATATAAGGGGCTGGTCTGGAATGTTTTGCTTCCTTAATTGGAACTGGTCTTTCTTTTCCTGCAAATTTGGGGACTCTCCTGCTATTAATGACCTTTTTGGATCCATGCCCAGGACTTAGAGATATTGTCTTCGGATCCAGGTAATGAAGCCGCTTCTGGTCCCGAACAAACGGGGGAAGTTATTTAATAATTACTCTACTGTCCGTGGGTGACCTTTCCTTCGTCGAGATGAGAGGCACCACCCCCATATGGAAGATTCTGAGATTTCGGGATTGGTTCTCCTGGACGGGATCCATTTTGCTCTCTGCCTTTCTAGAAACATTTGCCGTGTGAAAAGGGGCCACATGCTACAGCTCAAGGGGGCAGTGGTTGAGGTGATGGGAGCGGGAACGTTTACAGACAGGCTAGAAACACAAGTTCTTCCTAGTTTGGGGATGAATGATCAACGCCGGGGCCAAAAGACCTGTGCCCTGGTGAGGCGGGTCCATGGTTTCTGGAGGTAAAAGCTGTGAAAGCAGAAGCTGGAGAGGAAGTGAGATGCAGAGCCCCATGCAAACTTAGGAGGAGACCAGGCCTTTTCTCCTTTATGCACGTAGAGCGTTAAAGTTCTCGTGCCCAATTCCAGTGTGTGTGTGTGGCGGGGGAGGGGGGGGGAATAAGAGGGTGTTTCCCCACACCACCAAGCAGTTAACTCAGGTCTGACCTATCTACCTGGAGAGAGCATCAGATCCCACAAGCCAGGGGCTCAGTCCCACAGGACTGCCTCTCCCCACTGTCCCCTTCAGAGCCCAATGACAAGTTGAGGCTGTTACCTGTGCTCTGACAGACCAGCCACAGACTGGATGTTCCAGTGACTGCTCTCCACCCCTGGTTTGATTAATTTGTTGGAGCAACTCACAGAGCTCGGAGAAGCATTTCACTTACTAGATTACCAGTTTGTGATAAAACAATAGAATTCAGGAACAGCTAGATGGAAGAGATGCAGAGGACGAGGCATGGGGAAAGGGCATGGAGCTTCCAGGCTCTCTCTGAGTGTACCCCTCTTCCCAGACCTCCACATGTCCACCAACCTGGAAGCTCTCTGAGCCCATCCTTTTGGGATTTGAATGGAGCTTTCGTTTCATGGGCTTGATTGTTGACATCACTAGCCACTGGCAACTGAACTCCATCTCCAGCCCCTCTCCCCTCCCTGAAGCTGCATGGGTGCGTGTGTCGGGGGGAAACGAGACTGAAGTTTCCAACTCTGTATTCTTGTGTTTGGTTCCCCTGGCAACCAGTCCCCATCCTTCAGTGACTCCAGGGACTGTCCAAGAGTTGCCTCATGAACATAAGCCAAACCCCAAGGGCTTTAGGAGCTCTGTGCCAGAAAGCCCATTTCTTATTATAAATCACAGTATCACGCCACGCCACAGGGAGATGCCCCCTGTGCCGGGGAGAGATGCAGCGACTCTTTGGCCCGGAGAACCGAACACCGTCATGAGTCACGTTCTGTGGAGGATGGAACAGAGAGGCTCAGAGTTCTTCTAGGGAAGAGTTCTCTCCTATGATCTTGAGGGGCCGCTGGAGGGCTTGGTGAGGACCGTCATAGGAGGAGGAATGACGAGGACTGGAGGCTGGGGAAGGAAAGCAGAGGAGTTTGAGCAACCCCGAAAGACGCTGTCGCATGTGGGGAGTATCATAAAGAACTTGGTCGTGTCCTAACTCCTCACCTCATTTCGATATTCCTTTAACAATATCCTTGCTGAATGGCCACCCAGCTCCTGCTTACGCTTCTCCACAGGGACCTCAGTAACTCAGCCTCCTAAAGCCTCCAGTCCGTTTCCAGCCATTTATATATATATATTTTAAATTGAGATAAAAACATGTTCTATAGCTTTGGCCCATTGACCCTTGTTCTCATTTGTGGGCACCGACTTGTGTTGCTTTCCTTCCTTAGGACTGTCCTGCAGGCTTTGGCACAGCCGTGCCCGCCCAGCGCCTTCTGGGTAAACATCCGGTTTCCTCCCATGCTCTTCCTGAGCTCCCCTTCCAGCTCCCCTCGCCACTCTGGTCACCGTCCTTTGATCAAGACTTGTTTCATTTATCTCTGAATCAGAGACGTGTACAGGATATTCAAGTCTGGTTGGACCACCACAGGGCGGAGTGGGTCTACCTCCTTTTTTCTTCCCCCAAATATTGTTTTATTAATGCCACCCAAGAAAGGGAATTTTCTTCCAGAGGCTGAGGAGGGCAGTCGAAAGAAGACCTCGCAATCCCTCCTGAAGAAGAGGCAGCAGAGGCTCAGAGAAACGCCATGTCCTGTAAGGCTGGTTTTGTTGCCAGAGCGCGGGGGGCCACAGCTTTGGGGGTCCCACACAGCCCGGGCTCGGCCTCGGCTGCTGATGAAATCCACAGGCAGAGAAAGGAGCAGTGGTGACCCAAGAAAGGGATCTACGTCCGTGAGGCCAACCCTGGGAAGGCAGTGCCCTAGAGTCTCAAAGACTATCTCCAAAGTGCCAAAAATACTCCCAGGTTCATGTGAAGAAACTGGGGGACAAAGGTCGGTGGGTACACGTGGGTGGGCAGTGAAGGTCAAAGAGGTCATTTTCTTGGGGTCCGTTGTGCCAGTCTTGCCCGTGTCAGGGGGTCCTGGTCACATGAGGAACTGGTCTCGCTTCCCATCAGGGGACAGTTTGCCTGCAGCATTTTCACTTCAGGTAAGAGATTTGGAAAGAAGAATCTCGTCAGTTAGAAAGTACGGACTGACAGACGGAGGTCGCACGGAGGAAGCAAGTGGTGCAGGTGGTTGGGGCCCTTCTTCCTCTTGGATGAGCTGCGAAACCAGGGCTGGGGTGGTGCCCGGGGGGGTGAGTGGGAGGGCAGCTTTGGGGAGAGGACTCAGGGAGTCATTCTGAACCTTCTCGTGCTGACCTGGGAACCAGGCAAGTCCTGGGGGCAATGAGGGGGGCCCCTGCTTTCTGATTGAGTGAGTTCCCTTTGTTCACATCGCCCAGAACAGCCTAGACTCCCGCTCCTATAACGCGTGTCACACAGACAAACCTTTGTTCAGCTTCTGACTCTCTCATTAGGTCCTGAGGGCAACCCGCACTTGACTGTTATGTGATCCTTATAGCCCATGGTGCCTAGTACAGAGTAGATGCTCCAGAAAAAGGCAATAGGGAAAAATATCATAAAGACATAAAATGGTCTCTTCTGAGGAGAACTTTAAAAATCACCCACAGTTTACTGAGGAGAAAAGACTTTTTTCTTTCATTCCCCCTCATCAGGTCCCCCACTTCCTTCCTTTCTGTATCGCATCTCTACAAAGCAATTCCCTTGCGCCCTTAACTCCCTTTCCCCATCTCCCTCCCCTGGACTCCCCTGGAAAACCCCAAGGACCCCACTTGCTCTCACCTTCTCGGAAGCAGCTGAGTGTTGCTGGAGAAAATCGGCCTCCCCTTGAGGTCGATTGATGGAACTCCGAGGCAGAGACCCCTGACCCCACCCAGCATTGATCTCTTGCAATGTGGTTTCTGCAATCTGTGGTCCTGTCAGGGTCTCTTATCTCTGCTGCCCATTTTAGAGGGCTGTTTTCTTGAGGACGTCCATTTGAATGACTTCTCCGCACCCCGCTCTCTGGATGTAGGCTGGGAAGCATCTCAGGGACTGGCTGATGTGCTACATTTTAATGCTTTCAATCTTGAAGTGGAAAACCTTCCTTTTCATAGAAGCATTATTTGAAACAGAGGTGGAGTGACTCTTGCTGATAGGGTGCTGAGGGCTGGGTCCCTCCACCGAGGCTACTCCTGGGCCTCAGTGCTTCCACAGAGACCTTTTGAAAGAGCTGATTGAGCCTAAGAAGCTGGTGGTGGGGGTGAGGGGACTGAGGTCTGGAGAGGGAAGAATGACTTCCCCAATGTCACACAGTAACCCTGGACCCAGAACGTCTAGTCTGGGGCTCTTTCCCCGGGGAGCGGGGCACCTCTCGCTCTCCCAGTGAGGCTTTTTGTGGTCTTCCTAGCCTGCCTCTGGCTCGTGGCAACCGGAGCTCTTGCTACCATCATCTCCTGCTGGGACCCGGCGGGCCAGTTTCCAGGCAGACATCCGGGGCCTTACAGGGACCACATTCCTGGGCACACAGAGGCGAGGCCAGTCCTCCCACCTCTGTCCTTCCTAGGGACTGAAGCCCAAAGCCTCTTACAAAACTGTCTTCTGAGGGCCCCTTGGCTGTCCTGTTTGTAAAACCATTCACAGGCAGCCTTGCCTTTCATTTCCTTAATCTTAAATTGCATCAAAAAGGGAGAGATTAGAGGTAAAACCTCAATAAAAGACTGAACAAAGCCTTCCCCCACATCGGATTCTCACACCTAGCTTTGCCTCTGCCCCCCTCCCTTTTGTCTGACAGACGGAGTGTATGAACCTCTATTTTTTTTTTTAAATTTAGATTAAAACACTATTTAGAAAAGGCCCGCAAGTTTGAAGTCACCTCTGGTTCATACATTAAACATCAAATGTACATTAACTGTGAATTATGGTCATGAAAAGTAAATCCTTTAATGCCGTTTTCTGTGTTCCCCGGCTGAAGCTTAGCATTAATGGCCTCTTTGCAGCTCTGTCAATGGGCGGACTTCTCATTCCGCGGCTCTCCCCGCTACGGAGGCTTTCCGCTCCCAGCACCTGTAAACATCCAGTCGCAGGAGAAGGTGGCAGGGAAGTCTCAGCTTGGGAGAAAAGCTACCTGGGTGGCATGAAAGCCGTTTATCTCCCATGGCTACGCCTCATGTGGGGGCACCCCGAGAGCTCCCTTATGACCCTTCTGAGCTCAGGTGCAATTCCCTTTGCAACCTGGAGGTCTGGGGGGCCGGCATTGGCCGGCATGTGTCTAACGGGTGTCTAGCTCAAGCGATTGATCAGAAATCCTGGCAACGGAGAAGCAGAGTTTCTCTTCCTGCAGAAACGGCAAGTTCAGAAGCCCCCACCTATGGGGAAGGCACACCTGGGGTCGATCAGTGACTGCTCCTGAGTCTTGGGTGGCGGTCGTGCTCTTGGACTGTTGAGTCATCTGATGCTCTCTGTGGAGCCAGCAGGGGCAAAGAGCATCTATCCTGAATACGCTTAGGAGAAGGACCTTTCCCCTTGAAAATGGCAGGAGCCCTCCCGCTGTGTGGCAAGGAGGCCAACTACCCGCAAAGACTTTTGCTGCGGTTTGATCTAAAGCCCCAGGGGCCAAGAACCTGCCTAAGTTGTGGACATGCCTTAGCAGGCTTCAAGACCGAATGAGGAGAGTCAGAATGAATTCCTTTTTCTCCAACCCACCTTAAGAGACTGGATTGGATAGACAAAATGATGCAAAGTGGTATAAAAAGACATTGAATTGCATTTCAGTGTTTATGCACCTTTAAAGTTTGCACTAAATTGCACAAGTTATTTAAATACATTCTTTAATATTTATGCTTTGTTGTTTTAATAAAGACTTCTATTTTTAAATAAAAATGCATAATTAAGTGGAACAGAATATTTTCCTCTTTGATGTACTTAATCACGCCTCTGGGAAGCTTAAGTTGTTCCAATTATAAAGCCCAGACGCTCCTGTCTACAGCATAGCAGGCAGCACTCAGTAGGTCCTCAATAAATATTTAATGATCAGCTATTATATGTCTGACACTGTGTTAAGGTCTGGAGATGCAAAGGAGAGAGGGGAAAAAAAGACATGGTTCCTGCTATAATGGTGCTCGTAATACGATGAGAGAGTCAGCTGTTAGTTACACAAATGAGTGCCTGCTTACAAATAAAAGTGTCAGGAGAAATGGGGGCACTGTCTGATGAAAGCTTATGCCACCCCAAACTTGTCCCAGCCAGGTAGAGAGGTGGAGGGCTCCCCGAGGGAGGGGGTGCTCCCCCCAGGTCGTGATGAGATAAGCAGGGGATCTTTGGGTCAAGAGAGAGGGTAAGGGGACCTCAAGCAGAGCAAGTGGTACGAGCGAGCCTAGTGGTCGGAGGGCGCATGGTGTATTTTCTGGAACTCAAAGAAGGCGAGGATGATTGGCGTGGTCGCGGCACAGGCTGGGCTCTGGACGAGGGTGTCAGGAGTGGAAATCCAGCCGGTCCCCACCTGCCATGTGCTAGAACCCAGATGAGCAGCTGTATCAGCCCCGAGGTAAGGGCACCTTTTTCCCAATTGGGCTGCCCAGAATGGGGCACCTTTATCTGATGCCCTCTGAAGTGGCCTAAATGCTAACACGGCCGGGTGGTTGGACACGGCAAAGGAGGGGAGATGTGAGACCAGGTAAGGCTGGAAAGGCAGTCAGGGCCAGATTAGGCAGGCCTTGAAGTCCCTGTTAAGGATGTGGGCCTTTATCCTGAGAACAATGAGAAATAAATGGAGGGTTTTAAGTGTGTATGTGTGTGAAAAGATCATTCTGGTTGAAGTGTGGAGTTGTGATTTGAGGGACATCACAGTGGATGGGGGGTATGATTTGGGGCAGAAGATCATGAATTTGGTCTTAGACTACTGAATTTGATGTGTCTTGGAGACATCCTAGCGGAGACATCGGCGAGCGGTGAGCTCAGACAGACTGCGCGTACAGTACTTGGTTGGTGGTTTACATGACCTCCATGGTCATGTAGTAACCACAGGGCATGTAGGAACTTAAGCCATGGGTCACTAGGGAAAGAGAAGGATCCTAACCACAGCCTGGCCAGGGGTGGGGGGCAGCTAGTGGAGTCCACCCCCATGGTAAGTCTGGCTCTCAAGTGATGATGTCCCAGGGTCCAAATCAGTATCCCAAAAGAACAAGAAAAAGCTGGTAGATTCAGCTCAGCACAGGGAAACTCCAGGCAAGGTCATAGTAAGATCAGCAGTGACGCATTCCTTCTCCCTGGTACAGGGGCAGTGACTCTCTGTACATCGCAGCTGTGATCTGGGCCGAGGACTAGAAGAGCAAAATAGAGTGCAGATTTAGATCTGGACAGGATCCAGCCACTCTCACCAGGAAGAAAGGGTGAGCACTGGTGGAAAAGATTAGTCTCAGTGAGCCTTGAAAAGCCTCACGGGGTTCAGTTCTCATTTGAGGAAGGGAGACCCATTGATCACAGGTCCTCATCTGCAGGTGGGATAGGGCCCCCAGTAAACACCCAGGCTTGATCAGAACAGGCTGGGGGATAGGGCAGGTGGGAGTGCACAGGTGAAACTTTTAGTACCTATAGGTGGGTAGGCTGGAGATGGCGGGAGCTCAGGGTGAGACCAGGGGCTTCGTGAATATAGACCTATCAGCTGTCATAGACACTGTTTCCTCTCTCCTGCAGATCACTTGTTAGTCATTCTAGTCACTCTAGCAATTCCATGTGGAGGAACAAGTGTGTGTGTGTGTGTGTGTGTGTGCGCGCGCGCGTGCACGCCCACTTTCTGTTCCTTGCCAGGCTGGGGCAAATTTTGCAGGGATCAAGAAAAAGTTGCAATCACCTAGTTCAGAAAAGACAAGGCCAAGAAACAGAATCTTAAGAAGTCACTCAGCCCAGCTCCTTATCCGCTGGGCAGGACTTAAACTCTGCTTATTACTATTAATAACAATACCAGGCACTCCTCCAAACAATTTATATGAATCAACTAATTTAATTACCATAGTAACCTCCCCAGACCCCTGGGAGGTCAGTTATTACCAACCACACTCCACAGATAAGGAAACTGACACACAGCTGGGAGGTTAAGCCACTTGGCCAAGGTCACAGAACCAGTAAGTGTTCGAACCAGGAGTCAAATCCAGTCGACCCCAGGCCTTTATGCTGGATGTCTGTATCCTACTGAACACAGTGAGAAAATCTCTACGTTCTCAAGCGCCGTCTTATAGCTGTGGTTTAAAAATCCTCTAAATTCTGGATTCTGGGATTCAGTGGGATCAACCCTGCCTTCCTTTCCTCCTAGACACACTTGCAGGCCTCGTGAGGGGTAACCAAAGATGCAGGATTGTGGGCATGACGATTCTTGATGTCTAAGAAGGGAGCCTTGGGGTGGAAGGGCGAGTCACACTGGAGGAAGGTGAGCCTGGCTGTGAAATAGGGGTGTTGGTTCCTTACACCCAAGACCCATGAAACTGCCGGGTCTTGGGTATAAGGCAGCTTCTACCTCTGATTCCTCACCAATCCCCTTCCCCTGTGCCCAAAAGACAGACATCGCCATGGCATCTGCATTCATTGCTCAAGAAGCAAAAGAAGGTGTGTGTTGCAGCTAACTCTTTAAACAACAATCTTGGGCCTGTAGCTCCTTCTCTGTTCTTTTCAGAAACCTGGCTCCACGGTGGATCACAGAATAGTAACACTTACTGGGAACCATTTGGAGTGAATGAATAAACTAGTAGGTATGGTTTAAACTATGAGTCAGTTTACAGGTGCATAGCTTAGTCAGAACATAGGACTTTGTCTGGCTTAACACCCAGGTCTGCCTTCTAGGTTCCAACTGGGTTCCTTTCAGCCATGCGAGCTGGTCATTTTTTCTACCTTGGTTCCAGAGAGAAACAAAGTTTCCTCTGGGCAGGTTTTTCTCCAGGCCAGAGCCCACTGCGTAGACACACTCCTGGTGTACCTCAGCTTCTGGATCTTTCCTTGTACCCCCATCATGCATTTCCCAAATGCTTATCCTTTCTCTAGCAATTTAACCACGAGTAACAGTATCTCCTAGTCTGACCTTCAGGTGAAGGTCGAATGGTTTTCCTTTGAGAGCAAACAGGATGCAATTAGGACAAACAGAGGACTTGGGAGAGAGGTCAATCCCTATGAGGTCATGTTGAAGGACTCAAGTCCATTGGACCATGAGGACATTTGCCTGTTCTTTTTGTTTTGAATTTGCTGCCTATTTAGAGGGTTGGGATGAAGGATGCAGAGAAGCAGCTGGCTAGATCCAGTCCTTATTTTTTTTTAAGGAAATATACATAATTACCCATGAAAACTCATGTTTCACAAGTGAGGCAAAATCTGCCTGGCTACTGAGAAACCCTTTCTGGAGCCAAGGGCAAGAGGTCCAAAATGGAAAACAAGACCTACAGTCACCCACTGAAATCTTAATCAGGTTGGAAATCTCGGGCTGTGTTGGCAACACAGATGGTCATTTTCCTTCCAAATCCCCATTTTCATCAGCTCTTAGGTCTTTTCTCTTTTGGATGAACAGGCTCGATCAAAAGATTGAGGGTGATGAGCTGGGATTATGTTTAGTTTGAGATGCGGTGGAGGAGTCTGGTGCTATTGCCTGAAAGTCAGGGGGAGGAAGGGATTCGTTTGCCGCTTAAATGAACAAAACACAAAACACCATGGGGGATGTGAAGAGAGAGCTCTGAGAAGGTACTGGGAACATCTCTCTGAGTTTCTCCCTTCTTTCCTGCCATGCCCCAAACCCAGCAACGCTTGTGAGCTCAAGAAAGAAACAAAGAGAATCCCTTCTTCCTCTTTTTCTTATTCACCCCAGAAAGGCTTTTCTTAAAAAAAAAGAAAGAAAGAAAGAAAGAAAGAAAGAAAGAAAGAAAGAAAGGAAGAAAGAAAGAAAACAAAAAACACCAAAAAAGCTATTCTAAAAGGGAGAGAAACTAAAATGGAAATGAAGAAAATACAAAAATGCTTACACATATGTAAGCTTAAAATATAGGTATTTGTGCACTAAATCAGACCAGTTACAGAGTGGGGAAGCCCAGCTTCTTTCCATCCCGTCTTTTTTTTTTTTTTTTTTCAAGATTTACCTATTTATTTGGGGGAGAGAGAGAGAGAGTGGGCATGTGAGTGGGGGGAGGAGCAGGAGGAAAGGGAGGACCCCCCCGCCACCACCGCCAGTGCAAAGCCTGATGCCAGGCTTGATCCCACAACCCTGAGATCATGACCTGAACTGAAATCAAGAGTCGAATGCTCAGCAAACCTAGCCACCCAGGTGCCCCTCCATCCCTTGTCTTAGGAGTATGCCCAGAGTCCCTCTTTTTTGGTTCTAGAGCGTTTTCCTTCCTGTTGTGGGGATGAAGTTCTTGTCAGGTAAATGTCTGGAAGGCTCTTAGAGCTGCAAATGAATAGGTAAGCTACTGGCTCCTCCCCAAGGAACAGGGGACAGCGCTTTAACTTTCCCCAGGACCCACCCCGCCTTGCATGAGTGGGTGTGAATAGTCTGGACCCACCATCTGCTCTTCAGGGAGGGGCCAAAGGGCTTTTTTCCCAGGGACCCTCCACAAATTCTGGCAAACGCACTGTAGAACACCACAGAACACTGCAGAATGAAACAAGACAAAGCTGGAGCTCATGCCGCTAGCTCCACTTATTCCAGCATTTTCTTTTCTGCAGGCATCAGGTGCATTACAGACAGGGAAACTGGGTTTCAGAAATAGCACCCGTCGGAGACCGGAGACCGGCAGGCACCACTCCCCACCCCCGCCCGCACCAAATGGTCTTAATTAACTTCGGACACTTCCCGCGCCTCACACTTTATTTCTGAATGTTATTGAAAGTTGTCAGAACTTGTCTCACTTTTTTCTTTTATTATTAATGTGTAAATACAATGCCTCAGGAGTGTTACTAAAACACAGAATCTAATCCCAGGAGATTAATTTATGAACGCAGCATAGGGTGAAGTCGAGTCCTAGTGGCTGCAAATTGATGTGGGTACCAGCCACAAACACCAGCCTCTCCAAACCCACGGGGATCCGGGAGGCCAAGGGGGCTGGAGACAAGCGGGGATGAGGAGGAGAGCTGATTTCTGCTGCTCCAGGATGCAGGACTTCGGATTTCTCTTGGTGGGGAGGAGAAGAGGGAGGTCATCTTTCTTTCCTGATGGGACAGTGTCCCTCGCAAGTCTGCCCATTCATTAGCCAAGTCCATGGGCATTTATTGACTGTTTATCATACATCAATCTAAGCACAGCTCCACGGGGATCAAAACAAGAAAAGCAATAGATATGGCTTGTGATGGTTTTACCTTCCTTGGGGGAGTCAGACACAGGCATGAGAAACTACTGGAAACTAAGCCAGACGCTTAGCAAGCACAGGATTGTGTTCAGCAGGTGTCAAACGCTTAGGTTCGGCGGGGAGGAGAGTCAGTGTGGACTGGAGTCATCAGGTGAATTCTCCAGGAGGAAGGGGTTGCCGAGGTGGGGTACCTGACCTCAAGTCTAAGGGAGGGGGGCTGATGACGGGGTGCCCAGCGTCCTTTCTTAAGGGCACAGGAGATTTGGCTAACGGGGGTCCCGGGACTATCTGTCCTCAGAGTTGCTGAGGCCAGGCAGCCTGGCAAGGAGATGGGAGAGTGCACCTGCTTAGAAGCTGTGCTCTACACAAACTTGAGAAAACATCAGTCCATCCTTATCTGGAGGAGCAGCTAGGTACTCTGGCCCGGTATCACGGCTCTCTATCTAGCCCCCGGGGGTTCTGAGCACTGAGGAAGCCACCTTTGGGATTTGAGAAGTGGTTCTCGCTGGGGAAGCAGAAGAGGTCTCTGCCTGCTGCAAAGGGGAGGAGCTGGGGCAGGGGTTACCAGCGGCTTTGGGGGTCCACTTGAGCAAGCTGGGAGACTGGAATGGGGCAGCTGAGGGGGAGCAGCGGGGCTTTCCATTCTGGGGTTCCTGATAATCCCTCTTTGGGGACCAGGAACAAGTGGGGACACCTGTGCGGAGGGCTGAGGTTCAGCTTCTGTTGGCTCCCAGAGTATGCTGGGAGTCCCCCCTCCCCTCTCCCTGGGTCCCCTCCCACCTGCAGGCCAGGCTGCTGCAGGGCTGCGGACCCCTTGGTGGACCCCCCCCCCACTCCCCGGTGCTCTCTGGGGGAGCAGGTATGTAGGGATGTGTGTGTGTGTGTGTGTGTGTGTGTGTGTGTGTGTGTTCGTGCAAAGGGGGCCCCCTCCCGGGGCTCAAGGCGGGCCGGGCAGGGCCTAAGCCGGCTGGGGCTCTCCCCGCCCTCTGTCCTCCACCCTCCTAACTCCTCCATCGCAGGCGCCAGCGCAGCTGAGTGCTCCCTCGGGCGGAAAGCAAGAGCCGAAGGGCGCGGCGGTGGCGCTGCTGGTGGCGCTGCCAGTGGCGCTGGCGGGGGCCTCCGGGTTAGGCGCGCTGGCGGGGTCAGACGGTGGCTGCGGGGACGGCCGGCCGGAAGCTCCGAGTGGAACAGGGCAGCCCTGCGCTCCTCTTGGCACTGGCGCTCCCTCTTTTTTCCGCCAATCTCTTTCTCCCTGGGCGAGGTCCGTGGAGACAGCTTCCGCCCAGCAGGCAGCTTCCCACCGGCCCCCGCACTCCCCC